>NW_028251457.1:0-146520 GCF_964263255.1 Lissotriton vulgaris | reverse complement strand
GAAGAAACCCTTTTTGAGAACTCAGAGTGAGTAAATTGGCCATTTTCATGCACTTTTAACCATTCCATAAATCTTGTGTTTTGGGCCCCTGGAAGCATGAAAATCACTTTAAACATGCTAATTTTAGCTCTAACACTGATGATCCACCTACAAATGTGAACTGACGTTCAAAAATAAAACATTTGAAAACGGACCATTTTCCACATTTCTGAAGCATGACGTAATGGGGGGGTGTTATCTCTTTTGTCGAAAATCAGCCGTTTTTGCTCGAACATTAAATGTCTCCAAATGGTATTTATTTCACTTCCCGAGCCCCTGGAAGCATGAAAATCACTTTAAACATGCTAATTTTAGCTCTAACACTGATGATCCACCTACAAATGTGAACTGACGTTCAAAAATAAAACATTTGAAAACGGACCATTTTCCACATTTCTGAAGCATGACGTAATGGGGGGGTGTTATATCTTTTGTCGAAAATCAGCCGTTTTTGCTCGAACATTAAATGCCTCCAAATGGTATTTAATTAACTTCCCGAGCCCCTGGAAGCATGAAAATCACTTTAAACATGCTAATTTTAGCTCTAACACTGATGATCCACCTACAAATGTGAACTGACGTTCAAAAATAAAACATTTGAAAACGGACCATTTTCCACATTTCTGAAGCATGACGTAATGGGGGGGTGTTATCTCTTTTGTCGAAAATCAGCCGTTTTTGCTCGAACATTAAATGCCTCCAAATGGTATTTAATTAACTTCCCGGGGTGAAGAAACCCTTTTTGAGAACTCAGAGTGAGTAAATTGGCCATTTTCATGCACTTTTAACCATTCCATAAATCTTGTGTTTTGGGGCCCCTGGAAGCATGAAAATCACTTTAAACATGCTAATTTTAGCTCTAACACTGATGATCCACCTACAAATGTGAACTGACGTTCAAAAATAAAACATTTGAAAACGGACCATTTTCCACATTTCTGATGCATGACGTAATGGGGGGGTGTTATCTCTTTTGTCGAAAATCAGCCGTTTTTGCTCGAACATTAAATGCCTCCAAATGGTATTTAATTAACTTCCCGGGGTGAAGAAACCCTTTTTGAGAACTCAGAGTGAGTAAATTGGCCATTTTCATGCACTTTTAACCATTCCATAAATCTTGTGTTTTGGGCCCCTGAAAGCATGAAAATCACTTTAAACATGCTAATTTTAGCTCTAACACTGATGATCCACCTACAAATGTGAACTGACGTTCAAAAATAAAACATTTGAAAACGGACCATTTTCCACATTTCTGAAGCATGACGTAATGGGGGGGTGTTATCTCTTTTGTCGAAAATCAGCCGTTTTTGCTCTAACATTAAATGCCTCCAAATGGTATTTAATTAACTTCCCGGGGTGAAGAAACCCTTTTTGAGAACTCAGAGTGAGTAAATTGGCCATTTTCATGCACTTTTAACCATTCCATAAATCTTGTGTTTTTGGGCCCCTGGAAGCATGAAAATCACTTTAAACATGCTAATTTTAGCTCTAACACTGATGATCCACCTACAAATGTGAACTGACGTTCAAAAATGAAACATTTGAAAACGGACCATTTTCCACATTTCTGAAGCATGACGTAATGGGGGGGTGTTATCTCTTTTGTCGAAAATCAGCCGTTTTTGCTCGAACATTAAATGCCTCCAAATGGTATTTATTTCACTTCCCGAGCCCCTGGAAGCATGAAAATCACTTTAAACATGCTAATTTTAGCTCTAACACTGATGATCCACCTACAAATGTGAACTGACGTTCAAAAATAAAACATTTGAAAACGGACCATTTTCCACATTTCTGAAGCATGACGTAATGGGGGGGTGTTATCTCTTTTGTCGAAAATCAGCCGTTTTTGCTCGAACATTAAATGCCTCCAAATGGTATTTAATTAACTTCCCGAGCCCCTGGAAGCATGAAAATCACTTTAAACATGCTAATTTTAGCTCTAACACTGATGATCCACCTACAAATGTGAACTGACGTTCAAAAATAAAACATTTGAAAACGGACCATTTTCCACATTTCTGAAGCATGACGTAATGGGGGGGTGTTATCTCTTTTGTCGAAAATCAGCCGTTTTTGCTCTAACATTAAATGCCTCCAAATGGTATTTAATTAACTTCCCGGGGTGAAGAAACCCTTTTTGAGAACTCAGAGTGAGTAAATTGGCCATTTTCATGCACTTTTAACCATTCCATAAATCTTGTGTTTTGGGCCCCTGGAAGCATGAAAATCACTTTAAACATGCTAATTTTAGCTCTAACACTGATGATCCACCTACAAATGTGAACTGACGTTCAAAAATGAAACATTTGAAAACGGACCATTTTCCACATTTCTGAAGCATGACGTAATGGGGGGGTGTTATCTCTTTTGTCGAAAATCAGCCGTTTTTGCTCGAACATTAAATGCCTCCAAATGGTATTTAATTAACTTCCCGGGGTGAAGAAACCCTTTTTGAGAACTCAGAGTGAGTAAATTGGCCATTTTCATGCACTTTTAACCATTCCATAAATCTTGTGTTTTGGGCCCCTGGAAGCATGAAAATCACTTTAAACATGCTAATTTTAGCTCTAACACTGATGATCCACCTACAAATGTGAACTGACGTTCAAAAATAAAACATTTGAAAACGGACCAATTTCCACATTTCTGAAGCATGACGTAATGGGGGGGTGTTATCTCTTTTGTCGAAAATCAGCCGTTTTTGCTCGAACATTAAATGCCTCCAAATGGTATTTATTTCACTTCCCGAGCCCCTGGAAGCATGAAAATCACTTTAAACATGCTAATTTTAGCTCTAACACTGATGATCCACCTACAAATGTGAACTGACGTTCAAAAATAAAACATTTGAAAACGGACCATTTTCCACATTTCTGAAGCATGACGTAATGGGGGGGTGTTATCTCTTTTGTCGAAAATCAGCCGTTTTTGCTCGAACATTAAATGCCTCCAAATGGTATTTAATTAACTTCCCGAGCCCCTGGAAGCATGAAAATCACTTTAAACATGCTAATTTTAGCTCTAACACTGATGATCCACCTACAAATGTGAACTGACGTTCAAAAATAAAACATTTGAAAACGGACCATTTTCCACATTTCTGAAGCATGACGTAATGGGGGGGGTGTTATCTCTTTTGTCGAAAATCAGCCGTTTTTGCTCTAACATTAAATGCCTCCAAATGGTATTTAATTAACTTCCCGGGGTGAAGAAACCCTTTTTGAGAACTCAGAGTGAGTAAATTGGCCATTTTCATGCACTTTTAACCATTCCATAAATCTTGTGTTTTGGGCCCCTGGAAGCATGAAAATCACTTTAAACATGCTAATTTTAGCTCTAACACTGATTATCCACCTACAAATGTGAACTGACGTTCAAAAATAAAACATTTGAAAACGGACCATTTTCCACATTTCTGAAGCATGACGTAATGGGGGGGGTGTTATCTCTTTTGTCGAAAATCAGCCGTTTTTGCTCGAACATTAAATGCCTCCAAATGGTATTTAATTAACTTCCCGGGGTGAAGAAACCCTTTTTGAGAACTCAGAGTGAGTAAATTGGCCATTTTCATGCACTTTTAACCATTCCATAAATCTTGTGTTTTGGGCCCCTGGAAGCATGAAAATCACTTTAAACATGCTAATTTTAGCTCTAACACTGATGATCCACCTACAAATGTGAACTGACGTTCAAAAATAAAACATTTGAAAACGGACCATTTTCCACATTTCTGAAGCATGACGTAATGGGGGGGTGTTATCTCTTTTGTCGAAAATCAGCCGTTTTTGCTCGAACATTAAATGCCTCCAAATGGTATTTATTTCACTTCCCGAGCCCCTGGAAGCATGAAAATCACTTTAAACATGCTAATTTTAGCTCTAACACTGATGATCCACCTACAAATGTGAACTGACGTTCAAAAATAAAACATTTGAAAACGGACCATTTTCCACATTTCTGAAGCATGACGTAATGGGGGGGTGTTATCTCTTTTGTCGAAAATCAGCCGTTTTTGCTCGAACATTAAATGCCTCCAAATGGTATTTAATTAACTTCCCGAGCCCCTGGAAGCATGAAAATCACTTTAAACATGCTAATTTTAGCTCTAACACTGATGATCCACCTACAAATGTGAACTGACGTTCAAAAATAAAACATTTGAAAACGGACCATTTTCCACATTTCTGAAGCATGACGTAATGGGGGGGGGTTATCTCTTTTGTCGAAAATCAGCCGTTTTTGCTCGAACATTAAATGCCTCCAAATGGTATTTAATTAACTTCCCGGGGTGAAGAAACCCTTTTTGAGAACTCAGAGTGAGTAAATTGGCCATTTTCATGCACTTTTAACCATTCCATAAATCTTGTGTTTTGGGCCCCTGGAAGCATGAAAATCACTTTAAACATGCTAATTTTAGCTCTAACACTGATGATCCACATACAAATGTGAACTGACGTTCAAAAATAAAACATTTGAAAACGGACCATTTTCCACATTTCTGAAGCATGACGTAATGGGGGGGTGTTATCTCTTTTGTCGAAAATCAGCCGTTTTTGCTCGAACATTAAATGCCTCCAAATGGTATTTAATTAACTTCCCGGGGTGAAGAAACCCTTTTTGAGAACTCAGAGTGAGTAAATTGGCCATTTTCATGCACTTTTAACCATTCCATAAATCTTGTGTTTTGGGCCCCTGGAAGCATGAAAATCACTTTAAACATGCTAATTTTAGCTCTAACACTGATGATCCACCTACAAATGTGAACTGACGTTCAAAAATAAAACATTTGAAAACGGACCATTTTCCACATTTCTGAAGCATGACGTAATGGGGGGGTGTTATCTCTTTTGTCGAAAATCAGCCGTTTTTGCTCTAACATTAAATGCCTCCAAATGGTATTTAATTAACTTCCCGAGCCCCTGGAAGCATGAAAATCACTTTAAACATGCTAATTTTAGCTCTAACACTGATGATCCACCTACAAATGTGAACTGACGTTCAAAAATAAAACATTTGAAAACTGACCATTTTCCACATTTCTGAAGCATGACGTAATGGGGGGGGTGTTATCTCTTTTGTCGAAAATCAGCCGTTTTTGCTCGAACATTAAATGCCTCCAAATGGTATTTAATTAACTTCCCGAGCCCCTGGAAGCATGAAAATCACTTTAAACATGCTAATTTTAGCTCTAACACTGATGATCCACCTACAAATGTGAACTGACGTTCAAAAATAAAACATTTGAAAACGGACCATTTTCCACATTTCTGAAGCATGACGTAATGGGGGGGTGTTATCTCTTTTGTCGAAAATCAGCCGTTTTTGCTCGAACATTAAATGCCTCCAAATGGTATTTAATTAACTTCCCGGGGTGAAGAAACCCTTTTTGAGAACTCAGAGTGAGTAAATTGGCCATTTTCATGCACTTTTAACCATTCCATAAATCTTGTGTTTTGGGCCCCTGGAAGCATGAAAATCACTTTAAACATGCTAATTTTAGCTCTAACACTGATGATCCACCTACAAATGTGAACTGACGTTCAAAAATAAAACATTTGAAAACGGACCATTTTCCACATTTCTGAAGCATGACGTAATGGGGGGGTGTTATCTCTTTTGTCGAAAATCAGCCGTTTTTGCTCGAACATTAAATGCCTCCAAATGGTATTTAATTAACTTCCCGGGGTGAAGAAACCCTTTTTGAGAACTCAGAGTGAGTAAATTGGCCATTTTCATGCACTTTTAACCATTCCATAAATCTTGTGTTTTGGGCCCCTGGAAGCATGAAAATCACTTTAAACATGCTAATTTTAGCTCTAACACTGATGATCCACCTACAAATGTGAACTGACGTTCAAAAATAAAACATTTGAAAACGGACCAATTTCCACATTTCTGAAGAATGACGTAATGGGGGGGTGTTATCTCTTTTGTCGAAAATCAGCCGTTTTTGCTCGAACATTAAATGCCTCCAAATGGTATTTATTTCACTTCCCGAGCCCCTGGAAGCATGAAAATCACTTTAAACATGCTAATTTTAGCTCTAACACTGATGATCCACCTACAAATGTGAACTGACGTTCAAAAATAAAACATTTGAAAACGGACCATTTTCCACATTTCTGAAGCATGACGTAATGGGGGGGTGTTATCTCTTTTGTCGAAAATCAGCCGTTTTTGCTCGAACATTAAATGCCTCCAAATGGTATTTAATTAACTTCCCGAGCCCCTGGAAGCATGAAAATCACTTTAAACATGCTAATTTTAGCTCTAACACTGATGATCCACCTACAAATGTGAACTGACGTTCAAAAATAAAACATTTGAAAACGGACCATTTTCCACATTTCTGAAGCATGACGTAATGGGGGGGTGTTATCTCTTTTGTCGAAAATCAGCCGTTTTTGCTCTAACATTAAATGCCTCCAAATGGTATTTAATTAACTTCCCGGGTTGAAGAAACCCTTTTTGAGAACTCAGAGTGAGTAAATTGGCCATTTTCATGCACTTTTAACCATTCCATAAATCTTGTGTTTTGGGCCCCTGGAAGCATGAAAATCACTTTAAACATGCTAATTTTAGCTCTAACACTGATTATCCACCTACAAATGTGAACTGACGTTCAAAAATAAAACATTTGAAAACGGACCATTTTCCACATTTCTGAAGCATGACGTAATGGGGGGGTGTTATCTCTTTTGTCGAAAATCAGCCGTTTTTGCTCGAACATTAAATGCCTCCAAATGGTATTTAATTAACTTCCCGGGGTGAAGAAACCCTTTTTGAGAAATCAGAGTGAGTAAATTGGCCATTTTCATGCACTTTTAACCATTCCATAAATCTTGTGTTTTGGGCCCCTGGAAGCATGAAAATCACTTTAAACATGCTAATTTTAGCTCTAACACTGATGATCCACCTACAAATGTGAACTGACGTTCAAAAATAAAACATTTGAAAACGGACCATTTTCCACATTTCTGAAGCATGACGTAATGGGGGGGTGTTATCTCTTTTGTCGAAAATCAGCCGTTTTTGCTCGAACATTAAATGTCTCCAAATGGTATTTATTTCACTTCCCGAGCCCCTGGAAGCATGAAAATCACTTTAAACATGCTAATTTTAGCTCTAACACTGATGATCCACCTACAAATGTGAACTGACGTTCAAAAATAAAACATTTGAAAACGGACCATTTTCCACATTTCTGAAGCATGACGTAATGGGGGGGTGTTATCTCTTTTGTCGAAAATCAGCCGTTTTTGCTCGAACATTAAATGCCTCCAAATGGTATTTAATTAACTTCCCGAGCCCCTGGAAGCATGAAAATCACTTTAAACATGCTAATTTTAGCTCTAACACTGATGATCCACCTACAAATGTGAACTGACGTTCAAAAATAAAACATTTGAAAACGGACCATTTTCCACATTTCTGAAGCATGACGTAATGGGGGGGTGTTATCTCTTTTGTCGAAAATCAGCCGTTTTTGCTCGAACATTAAATGCCTCCAAATGGTATTTAATTAACTTCCCGGGGTGAAGAAACCCTTTTTGAGAACTCAGAGTGAGTAAATTGGCCATTTTCATGCACTTTTAACCATTCCATAAATCTTGTGTTTTGGGCCCCTGGAAGCATGAAAATCACTTTAAACATGCTAATTTTAGCTCTAACACTGATGATCCACCTACAAATGTGAACTGACGTTCAAAAATAAAACATTTGAAAACGGACCATTTTCCACATTTCTGATGCATGACGTAATGGGGGGGTGTTATCTCTTTTGTCGAAAATCAGCCATTTTTGCTCGAACATTAAATGCCTCCAAATGGTATTTAATTAACTTCCCGGGGTGAAGAAACCCTTTTTGAGAACTCAGAGTGAGTAAATTGGCCATTTTCATGCACTTTTAACCATTCCATAAATCTTGTGTTTTGGGCCCCTGAAAGCATGAAAATCACTTTAAACATGCTAATTTTAGCTCTAACACTGATGATCCACCTACAAATGTGAACTGACGTTCAAAAATAAAACATTTGAAAACGGACCATTTTCCACATTTCTGAAGCATGACGTAATGGGGGGGTGTTATCTCTTTTGTCGAAAATCAGCCGTTTTTGCTCTAACATTAAATGCCTCCAAATGGTATTTAATTAACTTCCCGGGGTGAAGAAACCCTTTTTGAGAACTCAGAGTGAGTAAATTGGCCATTTTCATGCACTTTTAACCATTCCATAAATCTTGTGTTTTGGGCCCCTGGAAGCATGAAAATCACTTTAAACATGCTAATTTTAGCTCTAACACTGATGATCCACCTACAAATGTGAACTGACGTTCAAAAATAAAACATTTGAAAAAGGACCATTTTCCACATTTCTGAAGCATGACGTAATGGGGGGGTGTTATCTCTTTTGTCGAAAATCAGCCGTTTTTGCTCGAACATTAAATGCCTCCAAATGGTATTTAATTAACTTCCCGGGGTGAAGAAACCCTTTTTGAGAACTCAGAGTGAGTAAATTGGCCATTTTCATGCACTTTTAACCATTCCATAAATCTTGTGTTTTGGGCCCCTGGAAGCATGAAAATCACTTTAAACATGCTAATTTTAGCTCTAACACTGATGATCCACCTACAAATGTGAACTGACGTTCAAAAATAAAACATTTGAAAACGGACCATTTTCCACATTTCTGAAGCATGACGTAATGGAGGGGTGTTATCTCTTTTGTCGAAAATCAGCCGTTTTTGCTCTAACATTAAATGCCTCCAAATGGTATTTAATTAACTTCCCGGGGTGAAGAAACCCTTTTTGAGAACTCAGAGTGAGTAAATTGGCCATTTTCATGCACTTTTAACCATTCCATAAATCTTGTGTTTTGGGCCCCTAGAAGCATGAAAATCACTTTAAACATGCTAATTTTAGCTCTAACACTGATGATCCACCTACAAATGTGAACTGAGGTTCAAAAATGAAACATTTGAAAACGGACCATTTTCCACATTTCTGAAGCATGACGTAATGGGGGGGTGTTATCTCTTTTGTCGAAAATCAGCCGTTTTTGCTCGAACATTAAATGCCTCCAAATGGTATTTATTTCACTTCCCGAGCCCCTGGAAGCATGAAAATCACTTTAAACATGCTAATTTTAGCTCTAACACTGATGATCCACCTACAAATGTGAACTGACGTTCAAAAATAAAACATTTGAAAACGGACCATTTTCCACATTTCTGAAGCATGACGTAATGGGGGGGTGTTATCTCTTTTGTCGAAAATCAGCCGTTTTTGCTCTAACATTAAATGCCTCCAAATGGTATTTAATTAACTTCCCGGGGTGAAGAAACCCTTTTTGAGAACTCAGAGTGAGTAAATTGGCCATTTTCATGCACTTTTAACCATTCCATAAATCTTGTGTTTTGGGCCCCTGGAAGCATGAAAATCACTTTAAACATGCTAATTTTAGCTCTAACACTGATGATCCACCTACAAATGTGAACTGACGTTCAAAAATGAAACATTTGAAAACGGACCATTTCCCACATTTCTGAAGCATGACGTAATGGGGGGTGTTATCTCTTTTGTCGAAAATCAGCCGTTTTTGCTCGAACATTAAATGCCTCCAAATGGTATTTATTTCACTTCCCGAGCCCCTGGAAGCATGAAAATCACTTTAAACATGCTAATTTTAGCTCTAACACTGATGATCCACCTACAAATGTGAACTGACGTTCAAAAATAAAACATTTGAAAACGGACCATTTTCCACATTTCTGAAGCATGACGTAATGGGGGGGGTGTTATCTCTTTTGTCGAAAATCAGCCGTTTTTGCTCTAACATTAAATGCCTCCAAATGGTATTTAATTAACTTCCCGGGGTGAAGAAACCCTTTTTGAGAACTCAGAGTGAGTAAATTGGCCATTTTCATGCACTTTTAACCTTTCCATAAATCTTGTGTTTTGGGCCCCTGGAAGCATGAAAATCACTTTAAACATGCTAATTTTAGCTCTAACACTGATGATCCACCTACAAATGTGAACTGACGTTCAAAAATGAAACATTTGAAAACGGACCATTTCCCACATTTCTGAAGCATGACGTAATGGGGGGTGTTATCTCTTTTGTCGAAAATCAGCCGTTTTTGCTCGAACATTAAATGCCTCCAAATGGTATTTATTTCACTTCCCGAGCCCCTGGAAGCATGAAAATCACTTTAAACATGCTAATTTTAGCTCTAACACTGATGATCCACCTACAAATGTGAACTGACGTTCAAAAATAAAACATTTGAAAACGGACCATTTTCCACATTTCTGAAGCATGACGTAATGGGGGGGTGTTATCTCTTTTGTCGAAAATCAGCCGTTTTTGCTCGAACATTAAATGCCTCCAAATGGTATTTAATTAACTTCCCGAGCCCCTGGAAGCATGAAAATCACTTTAAACATGCTAATTTTAGCTCTAACACTGATGATCCACCTACAAATGTGAACTGACGTTCAAAAATAAAACATTTGAAAACGGACCATTTTCCACATTTCTGAAGCATGACGTAATGGGGGGGTGTTATCTCTTTTGTCGAAAATCAGCCGTTTTTGCTCGAACATTAAATGCCTCCAAATGGTATTTAATTAACTTCCCGGGGTGAAGAAACCCTTTTTGAGAACTCAGAGTGAGTAAATTGGCCATTTTCATGCACTTTTAATAATTCCATAAATCTTGTGTTTTGGGCCCCTGGAAGCATGAAAATCACTTTAAACATGCTAATTTTAGCTCTAACACTGATGATCCACCTACAAATGTGAACTGACGTTCAAAAATAAAACATTTGAAAACGGACCATTTTCCACATTTCTGAAGCATGACGTAATGGAGGGGTGTTATCTCTTTTGTCGAAAATCAGCCGTTTTTGCTCTAACATTAAATGCCTCCAAATGGTATTTAATTAACTTCCCGGGGTGAAGAAACCCTTTTTGAGAACTCAGAGTGAGTAAATTGGCCATTTTCATGCACTTTTAACCATTCCATAAATCTTGTGTTTTGGGCCCCTGGAAGCATGAAAATCACTTTAAACATGCTAATTTTAGCTCTAACACTGATGATCCACCTACAAATGTGAACTGACGTTCAAAAATGAAACATTTGAAAACGGACCATTTTCCACATTTCTGAAGCATGACGTAATGGGGGGGTGTTATCTCTTTTGTCGAAAATCAGCCGTTTTTGCTCGAACATTAAATGCCTCCAAATGGTATTTATTTCACTTCCCGAGCCCCTGGAAGCATGAAAATCACTTTAAACATGCTAATTTTAGCTCTAACACTGATGATCCACCTACAAATGTGAACTGACGTTCAAAAATAAAACATTTGAAAACGGACCATTTTCCACATTTCTGAAGCTTGACGTAATGGGGGGGTGTTATCTCTTTTGTCGAAAATCAGCCGTTTTTGCTCTAACATTAAATGCCTCCAAATGGTATTTAATTAACTTCCCGGGGTGAAGAAACCCTTTTTGAGAACTCAGAGTGAGTAAATTGGCCATTTTCATGCACTTTTAACCATTCCATAAATCTTGTGTTTTGGGCCCCTGGAAGCATGAAAATCACTTTAAACATGCTAATTTTAGCTCTAACACTGATGATCCACCTACAAATGTGAACTGACGTTCAAAAATAAAACATTTGAATACGGACCATTTTACACATTTCTGAAGCATGACGTAATGGGGGGGTGTTATCTCTTTTGTCGAAAATCAGCCGTTTTTGCTCGAACATTAAATGCCTCCAAATGGTATTTATTTCACTTCCCGAGCCCCTGGAAGCATGAAAATCACTTTAAAAATGCTAATTTTAGCTCTAACACTGATGATCCACCTACAAATGTGAACTGACGTTCAAAAATAAAACATTTGAAAACGGACCATTTTCCACATTTCTGAAGCATGACGTAATGGGGGGGTGTTATCTCTTTTGTCGAAAATCAGCCGTTTTTGCTCGAACATTAAATGCCTCCAAATGGTATTTAATTAACTTCCCGGGGTGAAGAAACCCTTTTTGAGAACTCAGAGTGAGTAAATTGGCCATTTTCATGCACTTTTAACCATTCCATAAATCTTGTGTTTTGGGCCCCTGGAAGCATGAAAATCACTTTAAACATGCTAATTTTAGCTCTAACACTGATGATCCACCTACAAATGTGAACTGACGTTCAAAAATAAAACATTTGAAAAAGGACCATTTTCCACATTTCTGAAGCATGACGTAATGGGGGGGTGTTATCTCTTTTGTCGAAAATCAGCCGTTTTTGCTCGAACATTAAATGCCTCCAAATGGTATTTAATTAACTTCCCGGGGTGAAGAAACCCTTTTTGAGAACTCAGAGTGAGTAAATTGGCCATTTTCATGCACTTTTAACCATTCCATAAATCTTGTGTTTTGGGCCCCTGGAAGCATGAAAATCACTTTAAACATGCTAATTTTAGCTCTAACACTGATGATCCACCTACAAATGTGAACTGACATTCAAAAATAAAACATTTGAAAACGGACCATTTTCCACATTTCTGAAGCATGACGTAATGGAGGGGTGTTATCTCTTTTGTCGAAAATCAGCCATTTTTGCTCTAACATTAAATGCCTCCAAATGGTATTTAATTAACTTCCCGAGCCCCTGGAAGCATGAAAATCACTTTAAACATGCTAATTTTAGCTCTAACACTGATGATCCACCTACAAATGTGAACTGACGTTCAAAAATAAAACATTTGAAAACGGACCATTTTCCACATTTCTGAAGCATGACGTAATGGGGGGTTGTTATCTCTTTTGTCGAAAATCAGCCGTTTTTGCACTAACATTAAATGCCTCCAAATGGTATTTAATTAACTTCCCGGGGTGAAGAAACCCTTTTTGAGAACTCAGAGTGAGTAAATTGGCCATTTTCATGCACTTTTAACCATTCCATAAATCTTGTGTTTTGGGCCCCTGGAAGCATGAAAATCACTTTAAACATGCTAATTTTAGCTCTAACACTGATGATCCACCTACAAATGTGAACTGACGTTCAAAAATAAAACATTTGAAAACGGACCATTTTACACATTTCTGAAGCATGACGTAATGGGGGGGTGTTATCTCTTTTGTCGAAAATCAGCAGTTTTTGCTCGAACATTAAATGCCTCCAAATGGTATTTATTTCACTTCCCGAGCCCCTGGAAGCATGAAAATCACTTTAAACATGCTAATTTTAGCTCTAACACTGATGATCCACCTACAAATGTGAACTGACGTTCAAAAATAAAACATTTGAAAACGGACCATTTTCCACATTTCTGAAGCATGACGTAATGGGGGGGGTGTTATCTCTTTTGTCGAAAATCTGCCGTTTTTGCTCGAACATTAAATGCCTCCAAATGGTATTTAATTAACTTCCCGGGGTGAAGAAACCCTTTTTGAGAACTCAGAGTGAGTAAATTGGCCATTTTCATGCACTTTTAACCATTCCATAAATCTTGTGTTTTGGGCCCCTGGAAGCATGAAAATCACTTTAAACATGCTAATTTTAGCTCTAACACTGATGATCCACCTACAAATGTGAACTGACGTTCAAAAATGAAACATTTGAAAACGGACCATTTCCCACATTTCTGAAGCATGACGTAATGGGGGGTGTTATCTCTTTTGTCGAAAATCAGCCGTTTTTGCTCGAACATTAAATGCCTCCAAATGGTATTTATTTCACTTCCCGAGCCCCTGGAAGCATGAAAATCACTTTAAACATGCTAATTTTAGCTCTAACACTGATGATCCACCTACAAATGTGAACTGACGTTAAAAAAAAAAACATTTGAAAACGGACAATTTTCCACATTTCTGAAGCATGACGTAATGGGGGGGTGTTATCTCTTTTGTCGAAAATCAGCCGTTTTTGCTCGAACATTAAATGCCTCCAAATGGTATTTAATTAACTTCCCGGGGTGAAGAAACCCTTTTTGAGAACTCAGAGTGAGTAAATTGGCCATTTTCATGCACTTTTAACCATTCCATAAATCTTGTGTTTTGGGCCCCTGGAAGCATGAAAATCACTTTAAACATGCTAATTTTAGCTCTAACACTGATGATCCACCTACAAATGTGAACTGACGTTCAAAAATAAAACATTTGAAAACGGACCATTTTCCACATTTCTGAAGCATGACGTAATGGGGGGGTGTTATCTCTTTTGTCGAAAATCAGCCTTTTTGCTCTAACATTAAATGCCTCCAAATGGTATTTAATTAACTTCCCGGGGTGAAGAAACCCTTTTTGAGAACTCAGAGTGAGTAAATTGGCCATTTTCATGCACTTTTAACCATTCCATAAATCTTGTGTTTTGGGCCCCTGGAAGCATGAAAATCACTTTAAACATGCTAATTTTAGCTCTAACACTGATGATCCACCTACAAATGTGAACTGACGTTCAAAAATAAAACATTTGAAAACGGACCATTTTCCACATTTCTGAAGCATGACGTAATGGGGGGGGTGTTATCTCTTTTGTCGAAAATCAGCCGTTTTTGCTCTAACATTAAATGCCTCCAAATGGTATTTAATTAACTTCCCGGGGTGAAGAAACCCTTTTTGAGAACTCAGAGTGAGTAAATTGGCCATTTTCATGCACTTTTAACCATTCCATAAATCTTGTGTTTTGGGCCCCTGGAAGCATGAAAATCACTTTAAACATGCTAATTTTAGCTCTAACACTGATGATCCACCTACAAATGTGAACTGACGTTCAAAAATAAAACATTTGAAAACGGACCATTTTCCACATTTCTGAAGCATGACGTAATGGGGGGGTGTTATCTCTTTTGTCGAAAATCAGCCGTTTTTGCTCTAACATTAAATGCCTCCAAATGGTATTTAATTAACTTCCCGGGGTGAAGAAACCCTTTTTGAGAACTCAGAGTGAGTAAATTGGCCATTTTCATGCACTTTTAACCATGCCATAAATCTTGTGTTTTGGGCCCCTGGAAGCATGAAAATCACTTTAAACATGCTAATTTTAGCTCTAACACTGATGATCCACCTACAAATGTGAACTGACGTTCAAAAATAAAACATTTGAAAACGGACCATTTTCCACATTTCTGAAGCATGACGTAATGGGGGGATGTTATCTCTTTTGTCGAAAATCAGCCGTTTTTGCTTGAACATTAAATGCCTCCAAATGGTATTTAATTAACTTCCCGAGCCCCTGGAAGCATGAAAATCACTTTAAACATGCTAATTTTAGCTCTAACACTGATGATCCACCTACAAATGTGAACTGACGTTCAAAAATAAAACATTTGAAAACGGACCATTTTCCACATTTCTGAAGCATGACATAATGGGGGGGTGTTATCTCTTTTGTCGAAAATCAGCCGTTTTTGCTCGAACATTAAATGCCTCCAAATGGTATTTATTTCACTTCCCGAGCCCCTGGAAGCATGAAAATCACTTTAAACATGCTAATTTTAGCTCTAACACTGATGATCCACCTACAAATGTGAACTGACGTTCAAAAATAAAACATTTGAAAACGGACCATTTTCCACATTTCTAAAGCATGACGTAATGGGGGGGTGTTAGCTCTTTCGTCGAAAATCAGCCGTTTTTGCTCGAACATTAAAATCCTCCAAATGGTATTTAATTAACTTCCCGGGGTGAAGAAACCCTTTTTGAGAACTCAGAGTGAGTAAATTGGCCATTTTCATGCACTTTTAACCATTCCATAAATCTTGTGTTTTGGGCCCCTGGAAGCATGAAAATCACTTTAAACATGCTAATTTTAGCTCTAACACTGATGATCCACCTACAAATGTGAACTGACGTTCAAAAATAAAACATTTGAAAACGGACCATTTTCCACATTTCTGAAGCATGGCGTAATGGGGGGGGTGTTATCTCTTTTGTCGAAAATCAGCCGTTTTTGCTCTGACATTAAATGCCTCCAAATGGTATTTAATTAACTTCCCGAGCCCCTGGAAGCATGAAAATCACTTTAAACATGCTAATTTTAGCTCTAACACTGATGATCCACCTACAAATGTGAACTGACGTTCAAAAATAAAACATTTGAAAACGGACCATTTTCCACATTTCTGAAGCATGACGTAATGGGGGGGATGTTATCTCTTTTGTCGAAAATCTGCCGTTTTTGCTCGAACATTAAATGCCTCCAAATGGTATTTAATTAACTTCCCGAGCCCCTGGAAGCATGAAAATCACTTTAAACATGCTAATTTTAGCTCTAACACTGATGATCCACCTACAAATGTGAACTGACGTTCAAAAATAAAACATTTGAAAACGGACCATTTTCCACATTTCTGAAGCATGACGTAATGGGGGGGTGTTATCTCTTTTGTCGAAAATCAGCCGTTTTTGCTCTAACATTAAATGCCTCCAAATGGTATTTAATTAACTTCCCGGGGTGTAGAAACCCTTTTTGAGAACTCAGAGTGAGTAAATTGGCCATTTTCATGCACTTTTAACCATTCCATAAATCTTGTGTTTTGGGCCCCTGGAAGCATGAAAATCACTTTAAACATGCTAATTTTAGCTCTAACACTGATGATCCACCTACAAATGTGAACTGACGTTCAAAAATAAAACATTTGAAAACAGACCATTTTCCACATTTCTGAAGCATGACGTAATGGGGGGGTGTTAGCTCTTTCGTCGAAAATCAGCCGTTTTTGCTCGAACATTAAAATCCTCCAAATGGTATTTAATTAACTTCCCGGGGTGAAGAAACCCTTTTTGAGAACTCAGAGTGAGTAAATTGGCCATTTTCATGCACTTTTAACCATTCCATAAATCTTGTGTTTTGGGCCCCTGGAAGCATGAAAATCACTTTAAACATGCTAATTTTAGCTCTAACACTGATGATCCACCTACAAATGTGAACTGACGTTCAAAAATAAAACATTTGAAAACGGACCATTTTCCACATTTCTGAAGCATGACGTAATGGGGGGGTGTTATCTCTTTTGTCGAAAATCAGCCGTTTTTGCTCTAACATTAAATGCCTCCAAATGGTATTTAATTAACTTCCCGGGGTGAAGAAACCCTTTTTGAGAACTCAGAGTGAGTAAATTGGCCATTTTCATGCACTTTTAACCATTCCATAAATCTTGTGTTTTGGGCCCCTGGAAGCATGAAAATCACTTTAAACATGCTAATTTTAGCTCTAACACTGATGATCCACCTACAAATGTGAACTGACGTTCAAAAATAAAACATTTGAAAACGGACCATTTTCCACATTTCTGAAGCATGACGTAATGGGGGGGTGTTATCTCTTTTGTCGAAAATCAGCCGTTTTTGCTCGAACATTAAATGCCTCCAAATGGTATTTAATTAACTTCCCGGGGTGAAGAAACCCTTTTTGAGAACTCAGAGTTAGTAAATTGGCCATTTTCATGCACTTTTAACCATTCCATAAATCTTGTGTTTTGGGCCCCTGGAAGCATGAAAATCACTTTAAACATGCTAATTTTAGCTCTAACACTGATGATCCACCTACAAATGTGTACTGACGTTCAAAAATAAAACATTTGAAAACGGACCATTTTCCACATTTCTGAAGCATGACGTAATGGGGGGGTATTATCTCTTTTGTCGAAAATCAGCTGTTTTTGCTCGAACATTAAATGCCTCCAAATGGTATTTAATTAACTTCCCGGGGTGAAGAAACCCTTTTTGAGAACTCAGAGTGAGTAAATTGGCCATTTTCATGCACTTTTAACCATTCCATAAATCTTGTGTTTTGGGCCCCTGGAAGCATGAAAATCACTTTAAACATGCTAATTTTAGCTCTAACACTGATGATCCACCTACAAATGTGAACTGACGTTCAAAAATGAAACATTTGAAAACGGACCATTTTCCACATTTCTGAAGCATGACGTAATGGGGGGGGTGTTATCTCTTTTGTCGAAAATCAGCCGTTTTTGCTCAAACATTAAATGCCTCCAAATGGTATTTAATTCACTTCCCGAGCCCCTGGAAGCATGAAAATCACTTTAAACATGCTAATTTTAGCTCTAACACTGATGATCCACCTACAAATGTGAACTGACGTTCAAAAATAAAACATTTGAAAACGGACCATTTTCCACATTTCTGAAGCATGACGTAATGGGGGGGTGTTATCTCTTTTGTCGAAAATCAGCCGTTTTTGCTCGAACATTAAATGCCTCCAAATGGTATTTATTTCACTTCCCGAGCCCCTGGAAGCATGAAAATCACTTTAAACATGCTAATTTTAGCTCTAACACTGATGATCCACCTACAAATGTGAACTGACGTTCAAAAATAAAACATTTGAAAACGGACCATTTTCCACATTTCTAAAGCATGACGTAATGGGGGGGTGTTAGCTCTTTCGTCGAAAATCAGCCGTTTTTGCTCGAACATTAAAATCCTCCAAATGGTATTTAATTAACTTCCCGGGGTGAAGAAACCCTTTTTGAGAACTCAGAGTGAGTAAATTGGCCATTTTCATGCACTTTTAACCATTCCATAAATCTTGTGTTTTGGGCCCCTGGAAGCATGAAAATCACTTTAAACATGCTAATTTTAGCTCTAACACTGATGATCCACCTACAAATGTGAACTGACGTTCAAAAATAAAACATTTGAAAACGGACCATTTTCCACATTTCTGAAGCATGACGTAATGGGGGGGTGTTATCTCTTTTGTCGAAAATCAGCCGTTTTTGCTCGAACATTAAATGCCTCCAAATGGTATTTAATTAACTTCCCGGGGTGAAGAAACCCCTTTTGAGAACTCAGAGTTAGTAAATTGGCCATTTTCATGCACTTTTAACCATTCCATAAATCTTGTGTTTTGGGCCCCTGGAAGCATGAAAATCACTTTAAACATGCTAATTTTAGCTCTAACACTGATGATCCACCTACAAATGTGAACTGACGTTCAAAAATAAAACATTTGAAAACGGACCATTTTCCACATTTCTGAAGCATGACGTAATGGGGGGGTATTATCTCTTTTGTCGAAAATCAGCTGTTTTTGCTCGAACATTAAATGCCTCCAAATGGTATTTAATTAACTTCCCGGGGTGAAGAAACCCTTTTTGAGAACTCAGAGTGAGTAAATTGGCCATTTTCATGCACTTTTAACCATTCCATAAATCTTGTGTTTTGGGCCCCTGGAAGCATGAAAATCACTTTAAACATGCTAATTTTAGCTCTAACACTGATGATCCACCTACAAATGTGAACTGACGTTCAAAAATGAAACATTTGAAAACGGACCATTTTCCACATTTCTGAAGCATGACGTAATGGGGGGGGTGTTATCTCTTTTGTCGAAAATCAGCCGTTTTTGCTCAAACATTAAATGCCTCCAAATGGTATTTATTTCACTTCCCGAGCCCCTGGAAGCATGAAAATCACTTTAAACATGCTAATTTTAGCTCTAACACTGATGATCCACCTACAAATGTGAACTGACGTTCAAAAATAAAACATTTGAAAACGGACCATTTTCCACATTTCTGAAGCATGACGTAATGGGGGGGTGTTATCTCTTTTGTCGAAAATCAGCCGTTTTTGCTCGAACATTAAATGCCTCCAAATGGTATTTATTTCACTTCCCGAGCCCCTGGAAGCATGAAAATCACTTTAAACATGCTAATTTTAGCTCTAACACTGATGATCCACCTACAAATGTGAACTGACGTTCAAAAATAAAACATTTGAAAACGGACCATTTTCCACATTTCTGAAGCATGACGTAATGGGGGGGTGTTATCTCTTTTGTCGAAAATCAGCCGTTTTTGCTCGAACATTAAATGCCTCCAAATGGTATTTAATTAACTTCCCGAGCCCCTGGAAGCATGAAAATCACTTTAAACATGCTAATTTTAGCTCTAACACTGATGATCCACCTACAAATGTGAACTGACGTTCAAAAATAAAACATTTGAAAACGGACCATTTTCCACATTTCTGAAGCATGACGTAATGGGGGGGTGTTATCTCTTTTGTCGAAAATCAGCCGTTTTTGCTCGAACATTAAATGCCTCCAAATGGTATTTAATTAACTTCCCGGGGTGAAGAAACCCTTTTTGAGAACTCAGAGTGAGTAAATTGGCCATTTTCATGCACTTTTAACCATTCCATAAATCTTGTGTTTTGGGCCCCAAGAAGCATGAAAATCACTTTAAACATGCTAATTTTAGCTCTAACACTGATGATCCACCTACAAATGTGAACTGACGTTCAAAAATAAAACATTTGAAAACGGACCATTTTCCACATTTCTGAAGCATGACGTAATGGAGGGGTGTTATCTCTTTTGTCGAAAATCAGCCGTTTTTGCTCTAACATTAAATGCCTCCAAATGGTATTTAATTAACTTCCCGGGGTGAAGAAACCCTTTTTGAGAACTCAGAGTGAGTAAATTGGCCATTTTCATGCACTTTTAACCATTCCATAAATCTTGTGTTTTGGGCCCCTGGAAGCATGAAAATCACTTTAAACATGCTAATTTTAGCTCTAACACTGATGATCCACCTACAAATGTGAACTGACGTTCAAAAATGAAACATTTGAAAACGGACCATTTTCCACATTTCTGAAGCATGACGTAATGGGGGGGTGTTATCTCTTTTGTCGAAAATCAGCCGTTTTTGCTCGAACATTAAATGCCTCCAAATGGTATTTATTTCACTTCCCGAGCCCCTGGAAGCATGAAAATCACTTTAAACATGCTAATTTTAGCTCTAACACTGATGATCCACCTACAAATGTGAACTGACGTTCAAAAATAAAACATTTGAAAACGGACCATTTTCCACATTTCTGAAGCATGACGTAATGGGGGGGTGTTATCTCTTTTGTCGAAAATCAGCCGTTTTTGCTCTAACATTAAATGCCTCCAAATGGTATTTAATTAACTTCCCGGGGTGAAGAAACCCTTTTTGAGAACTCAGAGTGAGTAAATTGGCCATTTTCATGCACTTTTAACCATTCCATAAATCTTGTGTTTTGGGCCCCTGGAAGCATGAAAATCACTTTAAACATGCTAATTTTAGCTCTAACACTGATGATCCACCTACAAATGTGAACTGACGTTCAAAAATAAAACATTTGAAAACGGACCATTTTACACATTTCTGAAGCATGACGTAATGGGGGGGTGTTATCTCTTTTGTCGAAAATCAGCCGTTTTTGCTCGAACATTAAATGCCTCCAAATGGTATTTATTTCACTTCCCGAGCCCCTGGAAGCATGAAAATCACTTTAAACATGCTAATTTTAGCTCTAACACTGATGATCCACCTACAAATGTGAACTGACGTTCAAAAATAAAACATTTGAAAACGGACCATTTTCCACATTTCTGAAGCATGACGTAATGGGGGGGGTGTTATCTCTTTTGTCGAAAATCAGCCGTTTTTGCTCGAACATTAAATGCCTCCAAATGGTATTTAATTAACTTCCCGGGGTGAAGAAACCCTTTTTGAGAACTCAGAGTGAGTAAATTGGCCATTTTCATGCACTTTTAACCATTCCATAAATCTTGTGTTTTGGGCCCCTGGAAGCATGAAAATCACTTTAAACATGCTAATTTTAGCTCTAACACTGATCATCCACCTACAAATGTGAACTGACGTTCAAAAATAAAACATTTGAAAAAGGACCATTTTCCACATTTCTGAAGCATGACGTAATGGGGGGGTGTTATCTCTTTTGTCGAAAATCAGCCGTTTTTGCTCGAACATTAAATGCCTCCAAATGGTATTTAATTAACTTCCCGGGGTGAAGAAACCCTTTTTGAGAACATGCTAATTTTAGCTCTAACTAAGCATGGGCGAATTTTGCGGATCTCGCGTTCGCGAATTTGCGGATTTGCGAACTCGCAATCCGCAAAATCCGCGAATTCTTGGTTTTGTGCGTTTTTGCGAGCCGCTCGTAGCGCAAGACGCGAAGTTACCCTCGCGGTCGTTCAAGGGCGCAGCCATCTTGTTTGCCTGACGTATTTCCGTTTCCGGGCGCGAAGTGTAATCTCGCAAAGTCCGCGGTTTGCCAGTACAGTCTCGCGCGTGTTCGCAAGGAAAATCTCGCGCGAACTTACCCGCGCGGTCGTGAACGGGCGCGGCCATCTTGTTTCTCATTCATTGCTATGGTTCTGGGCATGGTCTTTGTATCCTCTGTCAATCTCTGCCATCCTTTGCTTGTTTGAAGTTTTTTTTAATCTATTTTACTTATTATCTATCCCTCTATTTTTCTAGCCCTATATTTTTGTGTTTACTGCTACTTTTGGTTAATTTTAAACTACTTTTGTAAACTCTTTTCTTTTCTTCTCTTCCCTATTCTATTTTCTTTATTCCTTTCCGCCCAGACCATGGTGAAGGGAGCCGGGAAGCATCCCGAGAAGGGGAAGGGTCCCGCACCCCGTGTCCGGCTCCCGTGCGGGCGTTTGAGGGGGGAGCTAGTGATGCCACGGGAGATCTTTACCCCGGAGGAGGTGGCCCAACTCATTTTTTATGTTCAGCGCCGCCTCCCCAGGACCATCATGGGAGGCGGCAAGATCAGTGCCGGGTACGGGGCCCGGGAGCGCCGGAAGCGGTGGGAGAAGGTGTGCCAGGCCATTTACCACCACTCTCGGGTCTGGCGCACCTACAACCAGGCCACCCACCGCTGGACGGATGTCCTGACCCGTGAGCGAGATCTGCTCGACCTCCTTGGCCTTGAGATCCCCGGGCTTGGTGAGTAGTAGTAGCTATGTCTTTACTACTATGTTTTCTCCTGCTGTGTTATTATATTGCAAATTTTTGTTTTTTACCAAGAGCAATAATGCTGCTCATTACATTGTAGGTACATTTTATTTCAAAATCTTCTGTGCATTTCAGGTACACTGCTCTCCTTCTCAGTAGTGTTGCTACTATGCTTATTTGTTTTAGATTTTGTGTTCATTTCATTGGCCTGTGAAATTATGTATGAGTGTAGTTGAAAGAACTGCGCAATGCTACACACTAAGGTTCAGATTTTTAATTACCGGCGCATCCCTGCAAAGTTGCAGGGATGCGCCAGTAATTGTGCGTCACGCCACCATCACCCATGGTGCGCCGTATTACAATGCGGCGCGCCATGGGCCCAAAACGTCACCAAAGCGTTACGCATCTGTGCCGTAAAGGTGGCGCATTGCTGGAGTTGCGTCGCAACGATGGTGCAGCTCCATCAATTCTCTGGGGTGCCCTATCTCCCCAATGCTGCGTCAAGCCGTACGTCTGCTTCAAGCAGGCGCAGGGTTTGAGTCACGCATCATTGTCCTCAAAGTGACTGATTGAAATCTTGTAGATTTCCCTCAGCCACTTTTAGGATGCGTTCCTGCGCAGGAACGCCCTCCCTTGCGCCGGAACACCCCTATTGGCGCAGGGCTTTACAACGTGATGCATCTCCCAGATGCGTCACGTTGTTAATATACGCCGCACCATTGCGCCTCTTTTGTGCTGTCGCTGCGTCACAAAAGTCACTCAACAATGGAGCAAAAGAGCCGCAAGGGCCTTATAAATCAGCCCCTACAGACTCAAGTCCAGTCCTTCCTTTGTACACATGGCGATAAGAAGAAATAGTGGTGGTGGATTAATAGTTTGAGTATTTTAATGACTGGTGAATGTAGTAGGAAACTTTAGTGTTGTCGCTGATCTTCAATCACGATGGACTTTGGCTGTCACTTTGCGTGCTGCGGACTGCTGCCTGCCAATCCTAGGCAAACCTTTTTAGTACTTTGTTTAGTGAGTTACATAGGGTAGTTTCCAATTCGACGGTCCGCAAATCAAGCAATACTAAAGTAATGACGTAGTCGACCACATGAGATTGGTCAATAATATATCCCGTGGAGTCGTTCCCTATTTGCTATTTCGCAAAAATATTTTGTTACTTTGTTAGTTCTTTTTTAAATGTTTGATTTGGTTGAGAAATAAATATCATCCATGTTTTCTGTTTTTCTTTCTTTCATGTTGTACATCAGCTTCCCCCAGGGGCAAGAGGAGGACACAGGAGGAGGAGGAGGAGGGTGCTGTTGTCGATGCAGGCCAGGACCGGGCAGTCGAGGGCTC
The DNA here is from genome assembly GCF_964263255.1 of Lissotriton vulgaris. Classification (NCBI taxonomy): domain Eukaryota; kingdom Metazoa; phylum Chordata; class Amphibia; order Caudata; family Salamandridae; genus Lissotriton; species Lissotriton vulgaris. The sequence goes on along the minus strand of NW_028251457.1, from coordinate 122,362 downwards.
CTTTGCTGGCCCCAGTAAGTTTTAATTTTAATATAGAGTACTTATTTTTTCCTAGCGTTCCTCATTCGATTTTTTCTAAATCGTCTTTGATCTTCTTGTAGACAGGATCTAAATTCTTATCCCTATGACTCCGTGTGGTATTACTAGATTATTCTTATTAGTCTGTCTGTGTAGCTAACTAAGATTGCACATTTGGCATTTCCATTGGACTCCCATTCTAGTCAGCAATAGCTCTATGCACTGAGTGTAGTCCTCTGGGATTGTCCATAATGTCTTTTCAAGTATTCTAAATGTTTATGCTTTGACCATTGCCAACAATAAAAAGGTGAATGACCACCACCAAGAAATAATAAGATACTACTTTACTTTTGGTTTGGATAGGACAATCCATTCTACTACTGTTGCAGGGACAAATCTGCACAAACAGAACTATGGACACTAAATAATGCATCGCTTAGCTTATCAATTATAATAGGTGCTGTAACTGTTAGACTTTCCACATACCTCAGTGATAACAGACTTTGTAGTTGAACCCCCAATCTCCTTACTGACTAGATAGTGTGGCAGAGTCATTTAGCTCCCAAAGTCACCGATGGCAGAGGCACGGACTCATGCTTGCAAAAATTCGAAAACCTTTAGCTCATCCACTCTAGTCTGGAGGACCAAAAACCACAGAGTCTATTTAAGTTTAAAAGCTTTATTAAAAGTAAACACATTTATTAAATTCAAGTTTGTCATAAAAGTGAACGTGTAACTGAAAATGGAAAAGTGCTTAGTGCTGACGATTAATTGGACACATTTCTTGTGGTTGAGCCGAGCTCTCACCTGGTTTGAACTTGATCCTGCTCGTGTTCTTAGAAGTCAAGGTTCTGTCTGTTAGGAGAAAAAGTGGTGCGTGTTAAAAAGTAAAAAGCAAACATTCATCAGTTGTGCCAAAAAGTGCAGCAAGACAACAGCCTTCCCTGGAAAAAGGGACATTTTTACTCTAGAGTACACAGTCAAAAATTATTAAATTGTACACTTTTTTTCACATTTCTTTCTTCCTCCTAGACCAAATATTATATAGTAGTGAGTGGTGTATTCTAACATTATTAAATGTACTTTGTAGGTGGAACATCTGGAGACGGGGCCAGCGCGGAGGTGGTGGCATTGGACGAGGAGGACAACTCTGGGGAGGAGGCGGTGCAAGTGCCGGAAAAGGACATGCCTGTGAGGGTTCACAAGGTGGTGGCGGGCAGAGGTAAGCTATACATTCCTTAGTCATTGAGATTGAAGACTGCAGAGTGTGCTTTCTGCACGGGTGTATTATAAAAAAAGCAGGTAGTAGCCTCCTCTAAATGTACTTCGACTTAGCTGTGAAGTTTTTGGCGAGAAGAATCCCAATCAGATCTGAGGTGAACTTGATGGATGGGATGAACGAAAAGCGAAAGAAGGGTGTAAGTAAGTGTGGAAGCACGAGAAATGTAATGATGACTGGCAAAGAAGAATGATATGTGTTTGCTTGGTCCCCGAGGTGGCTGGGAAGGTAAGAAAATGGTATGGTGCATGGCTGGGTGAATGATGAAGCAAGGATGGGTGGAAGGAGAACAGCCTGGGTGGGTGAGACAGAAACTGTATGTGTGCAATATACTTTGAATGGATGGATGCCTGGATCATTCATGGTACTATCTGACTCTTAGATAGCATATGTGAATCTAGAGAGAGTAGACGGTCACTGGATGAACTAAGTGTTACTTTGAAGAGCATGTAACACCGCACCCGCACGTCCGTTCCAGTGTAGGAAAGGCAAGGAAAAGAAGTTGTAACGTTGTCCAAAGACTACCATGAATAGTAGCAGTAGTTTGTATTGCAACTGCAAGCACAGCATATATCCAGTTATTACGGTGGGCACTCCCTACCTCCCTTAATAACTTTAGTTTAGTAGTAGTACGTCATTCATGTGTGGGGGTATCACTGTTCACTCAATAATAAGCAAAGCACCTAAAGTCATCCCATATGTCATCAAATACATCCCATGTGAAGTGATAGATAATCAGATAATTTAGCTTCTTCATTTTCCTTTTCTAATACTCATTTGCACTGTAGGGTGAAAGCTAAATTAATTAAGCAGTAGCCCTTTTAACAGAGTATTCTCAGTGCCACCCGTAATAGAAAAGTAAGAGCTTCACCACCTGCATGTACTGGACCGGTACAGTAACGCAAGTCTGTCTCACTCACCATGGTGTGCGTCTGTTTTTCTCGGGTGCAAGTTCACTGCGCTGGCATTATGCCGGCTTGCATAAGATAACGTACCAATTTTCCTAAACAAGAGAGAAGAAGAAGAATAAGAGTGGTGTACTGTCATAGTCGACTGTAATAGAAGTCCATAGTGCTCGTAGAATTTGTTCCTTAAACTCCCACTAATGTTAAAGCAAGGATGAAGAAGTCGGAGGTTACATAGATACTGTCCTCAATAGTTATGCACTGTGCTTTCAATTTGCTACTTGTACTGTGACAACTTTCTGCTCAATCATTTTGTGTTAATCTTAAGGAGCATTGGTTACAGACTATGTCTTTCTTTTTTCATGTAGTTGCTCCTTCCAAATCCAAGACACCATCAAGGAGGAAGGAGCTGGCTCGAATGGCCCGGCAACGGAGGCTGGATGCCACTGTTGCTGAATATTGGCGGCTGGTGGCCCTGGAGGAGGAGGAGACGCAGTCTGGAACAACAACAACGTCCACTGGGACAGCTGCCTCCTCCTCCGTGCGGGCTGCCAGCCAGCGCAGTGCTCCAGCGGTACGGAGCCGGGCTACCAAAGCCAAACGCCACCGCCCAGCAGCAAAGAAAGCAGCTGCCCCTCACAGGATTTGCAAGGCACACCGGCGCCGCTTATCCCTCAGACTGTCCTACCTGGAGCAGGAGGTCCATAATTATAAGAACGTGGTGGAGGGCCTCCGCTTCGAACTTGCCACCCTCCGCAAGGAGCATGATGCCCTGGCTGCTAATTCCAACAGCACCCTGCCATAGTGTCCCTTGCCCCTTTTTTAGAGACTTTTGGGGGGTGGGAATTGGGAGTTGTGATTTTTGGGGACTTTTGAAGGACAATCGTTGGGGTTAGGGAGGGTCTTGCGGGAGATTCTTTTGTTAGGGCTATAAAAATATACTTTTTGAAACTTTATCTGACCATACCTGTTTTTTACTGCTTTTGAGTCTGGTGGGTGGGGGTTTAACATAACAGTAAGTTTGTTTTCCTGAATAGTCCTAGGACTTTAGTAGTACTACCGTCAATCAAATCTCTCGTCTCTCCTAATACTCCATTATACTACCTCCAACCAAACGCCTATCTTACCTGTAATTTCTGTTTGCAAGTAGGGCTAGGCCCAGGGCTGGCTCCACGGGAAACAGCAAATAAGGTTGGCAATCCTGGGCGGATAAAATTTCCTCATAGCGGTGGTACTAGTGGTGTGACACAGTGGCAGTTGCTTGCCTATGAAAAAAAGAAAATGAAATCTGGTTTGTCCTCCTGAGCAATACAAAGGTACAATACAGAATATAGCAGGTGACAGAAGTACACTAGAACAGTGCCACGTTGTAGCCTAACAAATGTTAAAGTATAACTAATTCGGTTGAAGTTCTTTGACATTAGCCATGGGTCTTTGTCAAGCAGAGTAAGAATATATCCTCGGATTTCTTCACCAGCCTGTTGCTATCACCTTATCCTCCCCAGCAAGTGTGTGGATTTATTGCTGTAATTTAGTCACACATCAATCAAAACCACACAGCCCGGGGGAAGAGGGTTAGGGTTTGAAAAATGGATGGGTACGGGGGTTTTTGGGAAAGGTTTTGGGAGACAAGAAAAAGTAGCACAGCATGGACGAACAATTGTGAACATAAACAAATCTTTGGGTACAAACCTATCCATCAATCTTTGAAAGTGCATACACTACTGTAACTGCATGCATGTCAGTTAAAAGTAATTAGTACTTTCGACAACTGTGGAAGAAAGAATGCGACAGTACAGGGCGTGGGTGGAAATATTGATAACTATATTCAACATAAGGTCTCTGTAGCCAGATACCTGAGAGCCTTGCTGGTCACTATAAATCCATTCACAACAACACTCAATGGGGTTGGTCTGGAAGGTGTCAGGTTTACTCCCCGTGATCCAGTCGATGCAAATATGGTTCCACCTCCAAATGTCACCAACACCCAGAAGTGTAAACACAGGGTGTTCGAGGCATTAGGCGGGGGAGAAAAATAACAAACTAAAATAAAAAATGTGGGATGGGTAAAGGTAGGGTCAGCAGGGAAAGGATACCTGTAACAGAAGACAAGACAGGCATCAGTGAAGTGCTGTCCTAACATACAAGGGTACTCTCATATAGTCTCACTAAATAGTCTGCAAGTCTCCCGCCTACTCATGGGAAATGTAGTTTCATAGTACGGTAGGCGCTTAGGGGCTGCGTAACCTGACAGAAGGTATAGTAGATAGAAAAGGAGAAATTGCTTTTTTTCTAGGTGTCCCCTCACTCACCAGGGTTGCCCCTTGGTGACATGCTTCATCATTGGGGCCATCCCAGTCCTCTACGGCCTGGGGCGTGCTGCGACTTGCGAATTACGTAGGAGCACTTACAAATGACTATGTGTGGTGCAGATGTGATAGTGGAGTGGACTAAGTGATGTGTTAAGGGATCAATGTAGAAGCAGAGAGAGAGCCAAGAAATGCAGTCACAGTCAGAGAAAAAGGCAAGGGATACTGTATCTATGTGGTTGTAGTGGTCCTGTTGGAAGTGGTAAGTAAGTTGCCCGCAGAAAAAAAATCCTCCTATTAGCGGCACTCCTCCATTGCAGCCGACGCTTCGTCCATCGATGTTGGTCACCAGAAGACACCCTGTCCACTGCCTGCCTGATGCTGAATTGTGGCTCGCTACTGTGAAGCCTGACTCCATCCTTTTTTCCCCATTGCAGAGACTGAAACCCGGCCTGTAATTATTCAACGAAAAACAGGAAGTGATATAATATTACAACATCACTGATAAATAAATATAAGGTATGTAGGCTGTGGAGTGCAAAAAGTCACAATTTGTTTTTCCTAGTAGACAGTACAATGTTTTTGAAAGTGCGTACTCTGAGTCACCTTTTGAAGGATAAATAAGTATGGGCAAATTAATGTATCGGATCTTGCCCCTCAAGCTAGGTGGACTGTAAACTGTGTTTTAGAACAAAATTAGATCTTCCTAGCAGTGCTCCCACCCAGACCCTTACTAAAGCCAGTCGCAAAAATGTAGAAGACCCCCAATCAAATCTCAAAAAACGAGGCCTAGCAGAAAACTGGTGACAAAACTTACTTTGAAAGTAAAAGTAGGCCGAAGTACCCTAATTACCCATTACCCACCGTGGATTGCATTCAAACCACTTGCAAGCAACCAAGCAAAAGTAGCCATAGCCAGCATCGCTCCAAGACTCGAAATCCCCCCCACTCAAACACATGCAATAGAAATACTGCTAACCCTAACGAACCCTAAGTTAAGAATAGTGGCAAAGGCTTTCTTTAACTATGCCAAATCCCCCCTTTCCCACCATGGATTTTCTTCAAATGACTTGCAACCAAAATTACACATTCTCACGAGTGCTCTAAGACCCCAGAACTCAGTTTGAAAAATCTAGAACACCCCGAAACACATGCAATCCTGCTGCTAGGGCTAACCCTAACGAACCCTAAGTTACAAAAAGTGCCAAAACTAAAGGCTTTTCCGCGCGGATTTTGTCCCAACCACTTCTACCCGGTATTAGACCTTCCCAGGAATGCCCCAAGACCCGGCAACCCACCCGCCAAGAAGCGTAACACCCCCAAACAGGCCAAAAGCAAAATCTCATACTTGCAATATTTCTGGGCCTTCGGTCCAAACGCTCTGCGTAGCTAGGCCATAAGTCGGGGTTGGCACGACGGATTTCCTGAAAAGCAAATGCAATCAAGATTAGAGTGTCCCAGCAGTGCTCCCAGACCACGAAACTCACCCGCAAACAGACGGAACCCCCCCTAAGAGCACCTCAAAGGCAAGCAAGTCATCAAAAACACAAAAAAAATTCCGCCTGGGATTTGGTCCAAAACACTTTTATCCGGTATTAGAGCTTCCCAGCAATGGCCCCAGAGCCGTCAACCCAGGAGAAAACGAGTAGAAGACCCCCAAACAGCCAAAGAGCAAAAGTACAAAAATGGGGACTTAGTCACTTTTTCACAAATTTCCCAAATCACTCCGCGCGCGCTCTGCAGCTAGGCCCTAAGTCCCCTCAGCCACCATGGATTTGCTTCAAACCTCTTGCAAAGTAAAGTATATATAGCCAGCAGTGCTCCCACACCACGAAACTCACCCACAAACACCAGGAAGCCCCCCAAACAGGCCCCCGAAAACGCTACATAGAGCAAAATGTCAGAAATAGCCCAAAAAAAAATCGGCCTGGATTTTGTCCCAACCACTTCTACCCGGTATTAGACCTTCCCAGGAATGCCCCAAGACCCGGCAACCCACCCGCCAAGAAGCATAACACCCCCAAACAGGCCAAAAGCAAAATCTCATACTTGCAATATTTCTGGGCCTTCGGTCCAAACGCGCTGCGTAGCTAGGCCATAAGTCGGGGTTGGCACGACGGATTTCCTGAAAAGAAAATGCAATCAAGATTAGAGTGTCCCAGCAGTGCTCCCAGACCACGAAACTCACCCGCAAACACCAGGAAGCCCCCCAAACAGGCCCCCGAAAACGCTACATAGAGCAAAATGTCAGAAATAGCCCAAAAAAAAATCGGCCTGGATTTTGTCCCAACCACTTCTACCCGGTATTAGACCTTCCCAGGAATGCCCCAAGACCCGGCAACCCACCCGCCAAGAAGCATAACACCCCCAAACAGGCCAAAAGCAAAATCTCATACTTGCAATATTTCTGGGCCTTCGGTCCAAACGCGCTGCGTAGCTAGGCCATAAGTCGGGGTTGGCACGACGGATTTCCTGAAAAGCAAATGCAATCAAGATTAGAGTGTCCCAGCAGTGCTCCCAGACCACGAAACTCACCCACAAACACCAGGAAGCCCCCCAAACAGGCCCCCGAAAACGCTACATAGAGCAAAATGTCAGAAATAGCCCCAAAAAAAATCGGCCTGGATTTTGTCCCAACCACTTCTACCCGGTATTAGACCTTCCCAGGAATGCCCCAAGACCCGGCAACCCACCCGCCAAGAAGCATAACACCCCCAAACAGGCCAAAAGCAAAATCTCATACTTGCAATATTTCTGGGCCTTCGGTCCAAACGCGCTGCGTAGCTAGGCCATAAGTCGGGGTTGGCACGACGGATTTCCTGAAAAGCAAATGCAATCAAGATTAGAGTGTCCCAGCAGTGCTCCCAGACCACGAAACTCACCCACAAACACCAGGAAGCCCCCCAAACAGGCCCCCGAAAACGCTACATAGAGCAAAATGTCAGAAATAGCCCCAAAAAAAATCGGCCTGGATTTTGTCCCAACCACTTCTACCCGGTATTAGACCTTCCCAGGAATGCCCCAAGACCCGGCAACCCACCCGCCAAGAAGCATAACACCCCCAAACAGGCCAAAAGCAAAATCTCATACTTGCAATATTTCTGGGCCTTCGGTCCAAACGCGCTGCGTAGCTAGGCCATAAGTCGGGGTTGGCACGACGGATTTCCTGAAAAGCAAATGCAATCAAGATTAGAGTGTCCCAGCAGTGCTCCCAGACCACGAAACTCACCCACAAACACCAGGAAGCCCCCCAAACAGGCCCCCGAAAACGCTACATAGAGCAAAATGTCAGAAATAGCCCAAAAAAAATCGGCCTGGATTTTGTCCCAACCACTTCTACCCGGTATTAGACCTTCCCAGGAATGCCCCAAGACCCGGCAACCCACCCGCCAAGAAGCATAACACCCCCAAACAGGCCAAAAGCAAAATCTCATACTTGCAATATTTCTGGGCCTTCGGTCCAAACGCGCTGCGTAGCTAGGCCATAAGTCGGGGTTGGCACGACGGATTTCCTGAAAAGCAAATGCAATCAAGATTAGAGTGTCCCAGCAATGCTCTCAGACCACGAAACTCACCCACAAACAGACGGAACCCCCCCTAAGAGCACCTCAAAGGCAAGCAAGTCATCAAAAACACAAAAAATTTTCCGCCTCGGATTTGGCACAAACCACTTTTAGTGCTTCCCAGCAATGGCCCCAGACCCGTCAACTCACCTGCAAAGAGGTAGAACAACACCCCCACAAGTGCTGAGTCTTTCTTCATTGGGCGTAAACCAGCCCTCTGCTTTGATGGAAATAGGAGTCTGGAGGAGGAGGATAGAGGAGCATGTTCTTCTGAACTTGTGAACCTGAGGAATGCAGACTGCGGCACCTTCAAATAAATTAGCAAACAAGTGAAGACAGTTCTGCTGATGGGCTTGTTTTTGTGATTATCTGATTAAAGTTTGAATTATATTAACTGTGCACAACAAAGAAAGACAGACACACAGGAATAAAAGTGAATAAGGATGAAAAAGAAAGTTATTGATTCGTTGTCTCATTTTCAGGGCTCGAAGTCGGTATCACGGTCCAGGAATAAGAATAAGGCTTCGTCATCATACTCTGCGAATTCAGCCAGGGTGAGGTCAGTGCCACCTGACAGAGTAGAAATTCCCTCATCTATGGTGCTGGCCACCTCCTCTTCATCCGGCACGCTCTCTCGTACTCTTATATCTGGTGGTTTGAGGTGCTGATTCATCTTGATCATTGTTAACCTCTCCACATTTTTGGGCGAGAGGCGGCTCCGTTTGGGAGTTACAATCCCACCAGCCGCACTGAAAACCCGTTCAGAAGACACACTTGCGAGTGGGCAAGACAAGTAGTTTAAAGCCAGGTTGGTGAGCTGTGGCCACAATTCTTTTTTCCCATGCCAATACGCCAATGGGTCAGAATTAACATAGACCTCTGTGGAGTCATTCAGATAGTCCTTCACCATCGACTCAAGGTCCTCCTCCAAGGTTCCTCCACTTTGCGTAGCTCTTGCTGTGCCTCTGACCTTTTGAGAACCAAACCCACGCAGAGCTAGCCAATCCTCTTCAGCCTCCAATGTTTCTGTTGTCTTTCGTGCAGATGATCCGGTTGCCGGTGTCTTTAACGGCTGAGAGGTCACTTGTGCCACAGCCACAGGTGCAGAAGTGGATTGTTTTGACTGGGGATGGCCTGCTGATGTACTGCCATTTCCTTCAATTTCCAGCCGTTCTATTTCAAACTTCTTGGCTGACAAGGCTAGCCAACGTTTGTACTTTGTAACATCTTCATCAGCAAAAGGAAAGAATGCTCTGCCTGCCAGCGCCTTTTTGTAGCGTGGATCCAGAATAGTAGCACAAATGTAATGCTGTTCTGAGTGGATCTTTTTAAGACGTTCATCACCTTGTAGGAGCTCTAATAATTGCTCAGCCAGAAGCAAAGAGTCTTTCTTTTTGTCATCTTTTCGAAACACAGAACACACCTCCTTCAGTTGGTCCTCCAGCATGTACAACAATGGGATAGCTTTTCCCAAATTAGAGTCCTCCTTGCTGACTGCACGTGTGAAGACCTCAAAAGGACGAAGCATGCGTGTTAGGCTTTCAACTATGTTCCATTGCGGCCCACCCATCCTCAGCTCCTCTATACCCTCTTTCAAGAAATATTGATCGAGTTGCGTATACTGCTCATACAGACGCTCAAGCATGTAGAAGGTTGAGTTCCAACGTGTTACCACCTCCTGGATGAGTGCTTTCACTGGCATTTGACATTGATATAGCATGCTCCTCAGCTGCTTGCGGGCCTTAAAAGAATGCCTGAAATGCTTGCAAATTTTTCGGCAGTTCTCCAATACACTGTACGCTGCACTGCGTTTATTACCCAAGAATTTTTGGACAACCAGGTTTATACAGTGCGCCAAACACGGCACTCTGAAATAGTAACCGTCCCTCATGGCCTTAACTATATTGGAGCCATTGTCCGTGGAAACATAACCAACCTTGCGTTTTAGTGGGGACAGACAGTTAAGGACCTTTGTGTTAAAGACATCCAAAATGTTTTCTGCTGTGTGACGTTTCTCCAAACCAAACATGGCTAGTGTTGCATGTTTCCGAGCACCTTTAAAAACAATGTTAGTGTCAACACCTGAGTTTAGCTTTGCTTTAGCCCCTGAAAAAGAGACCCAGTGTGCAGTGATGCACATGTAATCAGCGCCTGCGCCACTGGTCCACATGTCTGTTGTCAGATGTATAGTGTGAACAGCACTCTTCTGCAAAGCTGCCCCAATCACCTTCAGAACATCTTCATGTAGTGCTGGAACCGCAACTCGGGCAAAATAGAACCGGCTAGGAACCTTCCATTTAGGGCAGAGCGCTGTCACTAATTCTAGAAAACCAACCCCTTCTACAAAAGAAAAAGGGAGAAGGTCCAGAGCTAGCATTTTAGCCAGCTTAGTGTTATACAGACGGGTCATTGGGTGGTTGCGTTCATATTGCGCTTCTGTAAACAACATCTTTTTAATGTTGCCCTGGACCAATGATTTACGGGATGATGATGATCTCTTCGACCCAGTTACGCTCGCTGATGAACTTTTCCGCATTGATGTCTCACTCTCTCCCACACTCTTAGTGTGGCTCCCATGGGGTGTGCTGCTGACATGGGAACTGGGTGTAAGTGAAGTGTTTGAATCGTCTTCTTCTACCTCCTCGTCATCAGCAGATGACAAATCAACGTTTTCATTACGTGCAATTCCGGCTTTCTTGACCGCCTCTAGGTGCGGAAACCATTCGACAGCGTGCCTTCTCTCAAGATGACCTCTCTGGCCTCCGGTACCATAGTTAGAACCAAGCTTACCACGACTAAATCGAAGCTTACAAAGGCTACAAATGGCTACGTTTTCCTTTTTTGGGCAAACACTAAAGAAGTCCCAAACTGGAGACTTGAAATGTCTTCGGGGGCCGGAGGAGGCGGCGATACTGGTGGTGGTGGTCCTGCTGCTAATGACAGATGAAGTGGAGGATGTGGATTGCCGAACTTCAGTACGTTTTGCACTTTCACCACCACGAATTGAGGTCGAGGACGAGGTGGGTACCTTCTTGCGAAGAAATATGGAAGCGGTAGGTTTTGGTGTACTACTTAACTCCAAATCTAATGATTCCATTTCCATTGCCTCCTCGCCGACATCATCATCACGCTCAGCAGCTTCTCGGGATAGGGTCAAAATGTCTCTTTGCTGCATGCCCGGTGGGGCTGCAGTGACCTTTGTGATGACTGGCTCGTCGTCATCGTGAGAGGCTTCATCACCAGCAGTATCTGTCACTTCTTGTTGAGCCTCATCACACTCCATAGGTTTGAGTTTTTGGACGACCTTCCTTTTACGCTTAGGTACCGGTGTCAGATCATGGTGTGCCTCTGCCTCACTGTCAGACCGCAGTTGTGGTTCCCAAGACAGATCACTTGCACCAGAACGAGGTGGGCTTGAAGAAGATGTAGACACCCCCCTTGATCTTTTCCTTGCTAGGGATGTGGAAGACAATGAATGATCATCAGGAGGAGTGGCTTCCAATGATACCTCAGCTTCATTGTCGATTTCCAAATGTGCCCCTACTTCGGGAGGAACAACTATTGTGGGCACTTGTGAACGTCCATGCACCTTTGCTTGCGCATCTCCTTTTGCTGCCTCTCCTTCCACATGTACTTGGGCGTGTACTTGCACATGGTGTTGTTGTTGCGGCTGTGGTTGTTCAACACTTGTCAGATGAGTTACAACAACCTGTGTTGATTCAGGGACATTGCTGCTACTTTCTTGCGATGAGCCAACATCACTGGTCGATGGTGATTGGAGAAGTACACTGACTGCCTCTGAAGCACTCAAGGGCTTTGACTTAAGTTGGCGTGGTGGTGGAGGCACTGAACCCAATGGAGCAGGGGTGCTGCTCTCAGGTTGGTCCCCAGCAGATCCTGCTGCTGCAGGCGTACTTTTTTTTTTGCTCCCAAAAAAAGTGGCGGGTGGCACACCAGCCTCCTTGGTAACTTGCTTCTTCTGCTCCTTACTAGCAACTTTCTTGCTAGAGGAGCTACGGAGAACTTTCTTTGGGGGCGGGCCATCTTCTTCAGAGCAGGTCAGACAGCAGGCCGCAGTTGCACGAATTGTAGAGTTGTCTGAGGCCAGACGTGACGTCGCGTGACGTTATGCTGCACACACACACCGCTGCAGGACTTCTTCCTGGCACTGGTGGTTCTCTTGAGTCTTGTGCACCTAAAAAAATGGAAGACAGAGGAACATCAGTTCAGTTATAGAGCACAAAAAAATCGAAAAACACTGCAAAATCAGCCCAATCCCAATCCATCCATGCCCTCCATAATGTTTAAATTCAAGACAACCCACAGAAAGACTAGGCCCATGCTAGACTCAAATACCCCTGGTGAAAAGGCCACAAGTACAGGCCCAAAAATCGAAAAACACTGCAAAATCAGCACAATCCCATTCAATCCATGGCCTCCATGATGTTTAAATTCAAGACAACCCACAGAAATACTAGGCCCATGCAAGACTCACTACCCCTGGGCATAAATAAAGGTTGAAAAGTAGGCAAAATGGTTGGAGGCCTAACAACAAAGCCTGCATTCAAAATGGCCACTTGCCTGCCAGCACATGGCCAGTGCCTGTAGCTGCACTCAAAATGGCCACCAGCCACATGGCATGTCCCTCCCCATGAACACCCCCAAAAATCGAAAAACACTGCAAAATCAGCACAATCCCATTCCATCCATGGCCTCCATGATGTTTAAATTCAAGACAGCCCACAGAAAGACTAGGCCCATGCTAGACTCAAATACCCCTGGTGAAAAGGCCACAAGTACAGGCCCAAAAATCGAAAAACACTGCAAAATCAGCACAATCCCATTCCATCCATGGCCTCCATGATGTTTAAATCCAAGACAGCCCACAGAAAGACTAGGCCCATGCTAGACTCAAATACCCCTGGTGAAAAGGCCACAAGTACAGGCCCAAAAATCGAAAAACACTGCAAAATCAGCACAATCCCATTCAATCCATGGCCTCCATGATGTTTAAATTCAAGACAACCCACAGAAATACTAGGCCCATGCAAGACTCACTACCCCTGGGCATAAATAAAGGTTGAAAAGTAGGCAAAATGGTTGGAGGCCTAACAACAAAGCCTGCATTCAAAATGGCCACTTGCCTGCCAGCACATGGCCAGTGCCTGTAGCTGCACTCAAAATGGCCACCAGCCACATGGCATGTCCCTCCCCATGAACACCCCCAAAAATCGAAAAACACTGCAAAATCAGCACAATCCCATTCCATCCATGGCCTCCATGATGTTTAAATTCAAGACAGCCCACAGAAAGACTAGGCCCATGCTAGACTCAAATACCCCTGGTGAAAAGGCCACAAGTACAGGCCCAAAAATCGAAAAACACTGCAAAATCAGCACAATCCCATTCCATCCATGGCCTCCATGATGTTTGAATTCAAGACAGCCCACAGAAAGACTAGGCCCATGCTAGACTCAAATACCCCTGGTGAAAAGGCCACAAGTACAGGCCCAAAAATCGAAAAACACTGCAAAATCAGCACAATCCCATTCCATCCATGGCCTCCATGATGTTTAAATTCAAGACAGCCCACAGAAAGACTAGGCCCATGCTAGACTCAAATACCCCTGGTGAAAAGGCCACAAGTACAGGCCCAAAAATCGAAAAACACTGCAAAATCAGCACAATCCCATTCAATCCATGGCCTCCATGATGTTTAAATTCAAGACAACCCACAGAAATACTAGGCCCATGCAAGACTCACTACCCCTGGGCATAAATAAAGGTTGAAAAGTAGGCAAAATGGTTGGAGGCCTAACAACAAAGCCTGCATTCAAAATGGCCACTTGCCTGCCAGCACATGGCCAGTGCCTGTAGCTGCACTCAAAATGGCCACCAGCCACATGGCATGTCCCTCCCCATGAACACCCCCAAAAATCGAAAAACACTGCAAAATCAGCACAATCCCATTCCATCCATGGCCTCCATGATGTTTAAATTCAAGACAGCCCACAGAAAGACTAGGCCCATGCTAGACTCAAATACCCCTGGTGAAAAGGCCACAAGTACAGGCCCAAAAATCGAAAAACACTGCAAAATCAGCACAATCCCATTCCATCCATGGCCTCCATGATGTTTAAATTCAAGACAGCCCACAGAAAGACTAGGCCCATGCTAGACTCAAATACCCCTGGTGAAAAGGCCACAAGTACAGGCCCAAAAATCGAAAAACACTGCAAAATCAGCACAATCCCATTCAATCCATGGCCTCCATGATGTTTAAATTCAAGACAACCCACAGAAATACTAGGCCCATGCAAGACTCACTACCCCTGGGCATAAATAAAGGTTGAAAAGTAGGCAAAATGGTTGGAGGCCTAACAACAAAGCCTGCATTCAAAATGGCCACTTGCCTGCCAGCACATGGCCAGTGCCTGTAGCTGCACTCAAAATGGCCACCAGCCACATGGCATGTCCCTCCCCATGAACACCCCCAAAAATCGAAAAACACTGCAAAATCAGCACAATCCCATTCCATCCATGGCCTCCATGATGTTTAAATTCAAGACAGCCCACAGAAAGACTAGGCCCATGCTAGACTCAAATACCCCTGGTGAAAAGGCCACAAGTACAGGCCCAAAAATCGAAAAACACTGCAAAATCAGCACAATCCCATTCCATCCATGGCCTCCATGATGTTTAAATTCAAGACAGCCCACAGAAAGACTAGGCCCATGCTAGACTCAAATACCCCTGGTGAAAAGGCCACAAGTACAGGCCCAAAAATCGAAAAACACTGCAAAATCAGCACAATCCCATTCCATTCATGGCCTCCATGATGTTTAAATTCAAGACAGCCCACAGAAAGACTAGGCCCATGCACCACTCACTACCCCTGGTCAAGGCCCCAACAACAGGTCAAAAATCGAAAAACACAAAATTTTACAAAAAAAAAAAAATCGAAAAACACAGAAAAATCAGCACAATCCCAATTCATCTATGGCCTCCATGATGTTTAAGTTCAAGACAACCCACAGAAAGAATCAGTCCACCCACCACTGAGTACCCCTGGGGAAAAGGCCCCAAAACAGCCCAAAAATCGAAAATCCCAAAATTTTAGTTGCAGCAACTGTAATGCCCCAAACAAACTTACTTGTAAAATTTCTAATCCAACAGTGATCCAAAGAAAGTCAAAAAGGCCTCAAATCCAAAGATCCAGCAGCATCCACAAAAAGTAATCCTTCCAGGTCCACATCCGAATGAAAAGTGACCAGGAGATGGACAAAGCACTGGGAGGAGCCTGCTGAACAGGAACAGGAAGTTGAAGACTATGGGGCACTTCCTTCCTCCCACCCCCCTGCCCCCCTCCCCAAAATGGACTCCTCGCTAAAAAAGTGCAGGCAAATGTCAAACTAAGGAGTTATTCACATAAAAATCATCATTTCTAGAAGGTTTATGCTGCTTGCTGGTGGATTTCTTGTGCAGAATTGCAAATTTATATTTTCGCTCGCCGCATCTCAAATCTCGCAATTGCGAAGTACCGCGAGACGTGATCTCGCCGTACTCGCGTTGACAAACTATCGCTGGCAAGCCGCGATGACGTAATCGCGCTCGCAAATTCCCGCGGGATCACACAGCAAGATCCAAAATGGCGCAGCACTCGCAAACTATCGAAAAAAACAACTCGGCAAACGATGATAAACGCCGCGCGCCGCAAAAATTGTATCACTAACGCCGCGCGCCGCCAAAAAAATCCGCTGCGTGCGAATTTGCGGATTTTGCGGGAAATCCGCAAATCTCGCGGATTGCGGATTTCCCGAAAATCCGCAAAATCCGCGAGCGGAACGGATTTTCCGCCCACGCTTAGCTCTAACACTGATGATCCACCTACAAATGTGAACTGACGTTCAAAAATAAAACATTTGAAAACGGACCATTTTCCACATTTCTGAAGCATGACGTAATGGAGGGGTGTTATCTCTTTTGTCGAAAATCAGCCGTTTTTGCTCTAACATTAAATGCCTCCAAATGGTATTTAATTAACTTCCCGGGGTGAAGAAACCCTTTTTGAGAACTCAGAGTGAGTAAATTGGCCATTTTCATGCACTTTTAACCATTCCATAAATCTTGTGTTTTGGGCCCCTAGAAGCATGAAAATCACTTTAAACATGCTAATTTTAGCTCTAACACTGATGATCCACCTACAAATGTGAACTGAGGTTCAAAAATGAAACATTTGAAAACGGACCATTTTCCACATTTCTGAAGCATGACGTAATGGGGGGGTGTTATCTCTTTTGTCGAAAATCAGCCGTTTTTGCTCGAACATTAAATGCCTCCAAATGGTATTTATTTCACTTCCCGAGCCCCTGGAAGCATGAAAATCACTTTAAACATGCTAATTTTAGCTCTAACACTGATGATCCACCTACAAATGTGAACTGACGTTCAAAAATAAAACATTTGAAAACGGACCATTTTCCACATTTCTGAAGCATGACGTAATGGGGGGGGTGTTATCTCTTTTGTCGAAAATCAGCCGTTTTTGCTCTAACATTAAAAGCCTCCAAATGGTATTTAATTAACTTCCCGGGGTGAAGAAACCCTTTTTGAGAACTCAGAGTGAGTAAATTGGCCATTTTCATGCACTTTTAACCATTCCATAAATCTTGTGTTTTGGGCCCCTGGAAGCATGAAAATCACTTTAAACATGCTAATTTTAGCTCTAACACTGATGATCCACCTACAAATGTGAACTGACGTTCAAAAATGAAACATTTGAAAACGGACCATTTCCCACATTTCTGAAGCATGACGTAATGGGGGGTGTTATCTCTTTTGTCGAAAATCAGCCGTTTTTGCTCGAACATTAAATGCCTCCAAATGGTATTTATTTCACTTCCCGAGCCCCTGGAAGCATGAAAATCACTTTAAACATGCTAATGTTAGCTCTAACACTGATTATCCACCTACAAATGTGAACTGACGTTCAAAAAAAAAACATTTGAAAATGGACCATTTTCCACATTTCTGAAGCATGATGTAATGGGGGGGTGTTATCTCTTTTGTCGAAAATCAGCCGTTTTTGCTCGAACATTAAATGCCTCCAAATGGTATTTAATTAACTTCCCGGGGTGAAGAAACCCTTTTGGAGAACTCAGAGTGAGTAAATTGGCCATTTTCATGCACTTTTAACCATTCCATAAATCTTGTGTTTTGGGCCCCTGGAAGCATGAAAATCACTTTAAACATGCTAATTTTAGCTCTAACACTGATGATCCACCTACAAATGTGAACTGACGTTCAAAAATAAAACATTTGAAAACGGACCATTTTTCACATTTCTGAAGCATGACGTAATGGGGGGGTGTTATCTCTTTTGTCGAAAATCAGCCGTTTTTGCTCGAACATTAAATGCCTCCAAATGGTATTTATTTCACTTCCCGAGCCCCTGGAAGCATGAAAATCACTTTAAACATGCTAATTTTAGCTCTAACACTGATGATCCACCTACAAATGTGAACTGACGTTCAAAAATAAAACATTTGAAAACGGACCATTTTCCACATTTCTGAAGCATGACGTAATGGGGGGGTGTTATCTCTTTTGTCGAAAATCAGCCGTTTTTGCTCGAACATTAAATGCCTCCAAATGGTATTTAATTAACTTCCCGAGCCCCTGGAAGCATGAAAATCACTTTAAACATGCTAATTTTAGCTCTAACACTGATGATCCACCTACAAATGTGAACTGACGTTCAAAAATAAAACATTTGAAAACGGACCATTTTCCACATTTCTGAAGCATGACGTAATGGGGGGGTGTTATCTCTTTTGTCGAAAATCAGCCGTTTTTGCTCGAACATTAAATGCCTCCAAATGGTATTTAATTAACTTCCCGGGGTGAAGAAACCCTTTTTGAGAACTCAGAGTGAGTAAATTGGCCATTTTCATGCACTTTTAATCATTCCATAAATCTTGTGTTTTGGGCCCCTGGAAGCATGAAAATCACTTTAAACATGCTAATTTTAGCTCTAACACTGATGATCCACCTACAAATGTGAACTGACGTTCAAAAATAAAACATTTGAAAACGGACCATTTTCCACATTTCTGAAGCATGACGTAATGGAGGGGTGTTATCTCTTTTGTCGAAAATCAGCCGTTTTTGCTCTAACATTAAATGCCTCCAAATGGTATTTAATTAACTTCCCGGGGTGAAGAAACCCTTTTTGAGAACTCAGAGTGAGTAAATTGGCCATTTTCATGCACTTTTAACCATTCCATAAATCTTGTGTTTTGGGCCCCTGGAAGCATGAAAATCACTTTAAACATGCTAATTTTAGCTCTAACACTGATGATCCACCTACAAATGTGAACTGACGTTCAAAAATAAAACATTTGAAAACGGACCATTTTCCACATTTCTGAAGCATGACGTAATGGGGGGGTATTATCTCTTTTGTCGAAAATCAGCTGTTTTTGCTCGAACATTAAATGCCTCCAAATGGTATTTAATTAACTTCCCGGGGTGAAGAAACCCTTTTTGAGAACTCAGAGTGAGTAAATTGGCCATTTTCATGCACTTTTAACCATTCCATAAATCTTGTGTTTTGGGCCCCTGGAAGCATGAAAATCACTTTAAACATGCTAATTTTAGCTCTAACACTGATGATCCACCTACAAATGTGAACTGACGTTCAAAAATGAAACATTTGAAAACGGACCATTTTCCACATTTCTGAAGCATGACGTAATGGGGGGGGTGTTATCTCTTTTGTCGAAAATCAGCCGTTTTTGCTCAAACATTAAATGCCTCCAAATGGTATTTATTTCACTTCCCGAGCCCCTGGAAGCATGAAAATCACTTTAAACATGCTAATTTTAGCTCTAACACTGATGATCCACCTACAAATGTGAACTGACGTTCAAAAATAAAACATTTGAAAACGGACCATTTTCCACATTTCTGAAGCATGACGTAATGGGGGGGTGTTATCTCTTTTGTCGAAAATCAGCCGTTTTTGCTCGAACATTAAATGCCTCCAAATGGTATTTATTTCACTTCCCGAGCCCCTGGAAGCATGAAAATCACTTTAAACATGCTAATTTTAGCTCTAACACTGATGATCCACCTACAAATGTGAACTGACGTTCAAAAATAAAACATTTGAAAACGGACCATTTTCCACATTTCTAAAGCATGACGTAATGGGGGGGTGTTAGCTCTTTCGTCGAAAATCAGCCGTTTTTGCTCGAACATTAAAATCCTCCAAATGGTATTTAATTAACTTCCCGGGGTGAAGAAACCCTTTTTGAGAACTCAGAGTGAGTAAATTGGCCATTTTCATGCACTTTTAACCATTCCATAAATCTTGTGTTTTGGGCCCCTGGAAGCATGAAAATCACTTTAAACATGCTAATTTTAGCTCTAACACTGATGAGCCACCTACAAATGTGAACTGACGTTCAAAAATAAAACATTTGAAAACGGACCATTTTCCACATTTCTGAAGCATGACATAATGGGGGGGTGTTATCTCTTTTGTCGAAAATCAGCCGTTTTTGCTCTAACATTAAATGCCTCCAAATGGTATTTAATTAACTTCCCGGGGTGAAGAAACCCTTTTTGAGAACTCAGAGTGAGTAAATTGGCCATTTTCATGCACTTTTAACCATTCCATAAATCTTGTGTTTTGGGCCCCTGGAAGCATGAAAATCACTTTAAACATGCTAATTTTAGCTCTAACACTGATGATCCACCTACAAATGTGAACTGACGTTCAAAAATAAAACATTTGAAAACGGACCATTTTCCACATTTCTGAAGCATGACGTAATGGGGGGGTGTTATCTCTTTTGTCGAAAATCAGCCGTTTTTGCTCGAACATTAAATGCCTCCAAATGGTATTTAATTAACTTCCCGGGGTGAAGAAACCCCTTTTGAGAACTCAGAGTTAGTAAATTGGCCATTTTCATGCACTTTTAACCATTCCATAAATCTTGTGTTTTGGGCCCCTGGAAGCATGAAAATCACTTTAAACATGCTAATTTTAGCTCTAACACTGATGATCCACCTACAAATGTGAACTGACGTTCAAAAATAAAACATTTGAAAACGGACCATTTTCCACATTTCTGAAGCATGACGTAATGGGGGGGTATTATCTCTTTTGTCGAAAATCAGCTGTTTTTGCTCGAACATTAAATGCCTCCAAATGGTATTTAATTAACTTCCCGGGGTGAAGAAACCCTTTTTGAGAACTCAGAGTGAGTAAATTGGCCATTTTCATGCACTTTTAACCATTCCATAAATCTTGTGTTTTGGGCCCCTGGAAGCATGAAAATCACTTTAAACATGCTAATTTTAGCTCTAACACTGATGATCCACCTACAAATGTGAACTGACGTTCAAAAATGAAACATTTGAAAACGGACCATTTTCCACATTTCTGAAGCATGACGTAATGGGGGGGGGGTGTTATCTCTTTTGTCGAAAATCAGCCGTTTTTGCTCAAACATTAAATGCCTCCAAATGGTATTTATTTCACTTCCCGAGCCCCTGGAAGCATGAAAATCACTTTAAACATGCTAATTTTAGCTCTAACACTGATGATCCACCTACAAATGTGAACTGACGTTCAAAAATAAAACATTTGAAAACGGACCATTTTCCACATTTCTGAAGCATGACGTAATGGGGGGGTGTTATCTCTTTTGTCGAAAATCAGCCGTTTTTGCTCGAACATTAAATGCCTCCAAATGGTATTTATTTCACTTCCCGAGCCCCTGGAAGCATGAAAATCACTTTAAACATGCTAATTTTAGCTCTAACACTGATGATCCACCTACAAATGTGAACTGACGTTCAAAAATAAAACATTTGAAAACGGACCATTTTCCACATTTCTGAAGCATGACGTAATGGGGGGGTGTTATCTCTTTTGTCGAAAATCAGCCGTTTTTGCTTGAACATTAAATGCCTCCAAATGGTATTTAATTAACTTCCCGAGCCCCTGGAAGCATGAAAATCACTTTAAACATGCTAATTTTAGCTCTAACACTGATGATCCACCTACAAATGTGAACTGACGTTCAAAAATAAAACATTTGAAAACGGACCATTTTCCACATTTCTGAAGCATGACGTAATGGGGGGGTGTTATCTCTTTTGTCGAAAATCAGCCATTTTTGCTCGAACATTAAATGCCTCCAAATGGTATTTATTTCACTTCCCGAGCCCCTGAAAGCATGAAAATCACTTTAAACATGCTAATTTTAGCTCTAACACTGATGATCCACCTACAAATGTGAACTGACGTTCAAAAATAAAACATTTGAAAACGGACCATTTTCCACATTTCTGAAGCATGACGTAATGGGGGGGTGTTATCTCTTTTGTCGAAAATCAGCCGTTTTTGCTCGAACATTAAATGCCTCCAAATGGTATTTAATTAACTTCCCGAGCCCCTGGAAGCATGAAAATCACTTTAAACATGCTAATTTTAGCTCTAACACTGATGATCCACCTACAAATGTGAACTGACGTTCAAAAATAAAACATTTGAAAACGGACCATTTTCCACATTTCTGAAGCATGACGTAATGGGGGGGTGTTATCTCTTTTGTCGAAAATCAGCCGTTTTTGCTCGAACATTAAATGCCTCCAAATGGTATTTAATTAACTTCCCGGGGTGAAGAAACCCTTTTTGAGAACTCAGAGTGAGTAAATTGGCCATTTTCATGCACTTTTAACCATTCCATAAATCTTGTGTTTTGGGCCCCAAGAAGCATGAAAATCACTTTAAACATGCTAATTTTAGCTCTAACACTGATGATCCACCTACAAATGTGAACTGACGTTCAAAAATAAAACATTTGAAAACGGACCATTTTCCACATTTCTGAAGCATGACGTAATGGAGGGGTGTTATCTCTTTTGTCGAAAATCAGCCGTTTTTGCTCTAACATTAAATGCCTCCAAATGGTATTTAATTAACTTCCCGGGGTGAAGAAACCCTTTTTGAGAACTCAGAGTGAGTAAATTGGCCATTTTCATGCACTTTTAACCATTCCATAAATCTTGTGTTTTGGGCCCCTGGAAGCATGAAAATCACTTTAAACATGCTAATTTTAGCTCTAACACTGATGATCCACCTACAAATGTGAACTGACGTTCAAAAATGAAACATTTGAAAACGGACCATTTTCCACATTTCTGAAGCATGACGTAATGGGGGGGTGTTATCTCTTTTGTCGAAAATCAGCCGTTTTTGCTCGAACATTAAATGCCTCCAAATGGTATTTATTTCACTTCCCGAGCCCCTGGAAGCATGAAAATCACTTTAAACATGCTAATTTTAGCTCTAACACTGATGATCCACCTACAAATGTGAACTGACGTTCAAAAATAAAACATTTGAAAACGGACCATTTTCCACATTTCTGAAGCATGACGTAATGGGGGGGTGTTATCTCTTTTGTCGAAAATCAGCCGTTTTTGCTCTAACATTAAATGCCTCCAAATGGTATTTAATTAACTTCCCGGGGTGAAGAAACCCTTTTTGAGAACTCAGAGTGAGTAAATTGGCCATTTTCATGCACTTTTAACCATTCCATAAATCTTGTGTTTTGGGCCCCTGGAAGCATGAAAATCACTTTAAACATGCTAATTTTAGCTCTAACACTGATGATCCACCTACAAATGTGAACTGACGTTCAAAAATAAAACATTTGAAAACGGACCATTTTACACATTTCTGAAGCATGACGTAATGGGGGGGTGTTATCTCTTTTGTCGAAAATCAGCCGTTTTTGCTCGAACATTAAATGCCTCCAAATGGTATTTATTTCACTTCCCGAGCCCCTGGAAGCATGAAAATCACTTTAAACATGCTAATTTTAGCTCTAACACTGATGATCCACCTACAAATGTGAACTGACGTTCAAAAATAAAACATTTGAAAACGGACCATTTTCCACATTTCTGAAGCATGACGTAATGGGGGGGGTGTTATCTCTTTTGTCGAAAATCAGCCGTTTTTGCTCGAACATTAAATGCCTCCAAATGGTATTTAATTAACTTCCCGGGGTGAAGAAACCCTTTTTGAGAACTCAGAGTGAGTAAATTGGCCATTTTCATGCACTTTTAACCATTCCATAAGTCTTGTGTTTTGGGCCCCTGGAAGCATGAAAATCACTTTAAACATGCTAATTTTAGCTCTAACACTGATGATCCACCTACAAATGTGAACTGACGTTCAAAAATAAAACATTTGAAAAAGGACCATTTTCCACATTTCTGAAGCATGACGTAATGGGGGGGTGTTATCTCTTTTGTCGAAAATCAGCCGTTTTTGCTCGAACATTAAATGCCTCCAAATGGTATTTAATTAACTTCCCGGGGTGAAGAAACCCTTTTTGAGAACTCAGAGTGAGTAAATTGGCCATTTTCATGCACTTTTAACCATTCCATAAATCTTGTGTTTTGGGCCCCTGGAAGCATGAAAATCACTTTAAACATGCTAATTTTAGCTCTAACACTGATGATCCACCTACAAATGTGAACTGACGTTCAAAAATAAAACATTTGAAAACGGACCATTTTCCACATTTCTGAAGCATGACGTAATGGAGGGGTGTTATCTCTTTTGTCGAAAATCAGCCGTTTTTGCTCTAACATTAAATGCCTCCAAATGGTATTTAATTAACTTCCCGGGGTGAAGAAACCCTTTTTGAGAACTCAGAGTGAGTAAATTGGCCATTTTCATGCACTTTTAACCATTCCATAAATCTTGTGTTTTGGGCCCCTAGAAGCATGAAAATCACTTTAAACATGCTAATTTTAGCTCTAACACTGATGATCCACCTACAAATGTGAACTGAGGTTCAAAAATGAAACATTTGAAAACGGACCATTTTCCACATTTCTGAAGCATGACGTAATGGGGGGGTGTTATCTCTTTTGTCGAAAATCAGCCGTTTTTGCTCGAACATTAAATGCCTCCAAATGGTATTTATTTCACTTCCCGAGCCCCTGGAAGCATGAAAATCACTTTAAACATGCTAATTTTAGCTCTAACACTGATGATCCACCTACAAATGTGAACTGACGTTCAAAAATAAAACATTTGAAAACGGACCATTTTCCACATTTCTGAAGCATGACGTAATGGGGGGGTGTTATCTCTTTTGTCGAAAATCAGCCGTTTTTGCTCTAACATTAAATGCCTCCAAATGGTATTTAATTAACTTCCCGGGGTGAAGAAACCCTTTTTGAGAACTCAGAGTGAGTAAATATGCCATTTTCATGCACTTTTAACCATTCCATAAATCTTGTGTTTTGGGCCCCTGGAAGCATGAAAATCACTTTAAACATGCTAATTTTAGCTCTAACACTGATGATCCACCTACAAATGTGAACTGACGTTCAAAAATAAAACATTTGAAAACGGACCATTTTCCACATTTCTGAAGCATGACGTAATGGGGGGGGTGTTATCTCTTTTGTCGAAAATCAGCCGTTTTTGCTCGAACATTAAATGCCTCCAAATGGTATTTATTTCACTTCCCGAGCCCCTGGAAGCATGAAAATCACTTTAAACATGCTAATTTTAGCTCTAACACTGATGATCCACCTACAAATGTGAACTGACGTTCAAAAATAAAACATTTGAAAACGGACCATTTTCCACATTTCTGAAGCATGACGTAATGGGGGGGTGTTATCTCTTTTGTCGAAAATCAGCCGTTTTTGCTCGAACATTAAATGCCTCCAAATGGTATTTAATTAACTTCCCGAGCCCCTGGAAGCATGAAAATCACTTTAAACATGCTAATTTTAGCTCTAACACTGATGATCCACCTACAAATGTGAACTGACGTTCAAAAATAAAACATTTGAAAACGGACCATTTTCCACATTTCTGAAGCATGACGTAATGGGGGGGTGTTATCTCTTTTGTCGAAAATCAGCCGTTTTTGCTCGAACATTAAATGCCTCCAAATGGTATTTAATTAACTTCCCGGGGTGAAGAAACCCTTTTTGAGAACTCAGAGTGAGTAAATTGGCCATTTTCATGCACTTTTAATCATTCCATAAATCTTGTGTTTTGGGCCCCTGGAAGCATGAAAATCACTTTAAACATGCTAATTTTAGCTCTAACACTGATGATCCACCTACAAATGTGAACTGACGTTCAAAAATAAAACATTTGAAAACGGACCATTTTCCACATTTCTGAAGCATGACGTAATGGAGGGGTGTTATCTCTTTTGTCGAAAATCAGCCGTTTTTGCTCTAACATTAAATGCCTCCAAATGGTATTTAATTAACTTCCCGGGGTGAAGAAACCCTTTTTGAGAACTCAGAGTGAGTAAATTGGCCATTTTCATGCACTTTTAACCATTCCATAAATCTTGTGTTTTGGGCCCCTGGAAGCATGAAAATCACTTTAAACATGCTAATTTTAGCTCTAACACTGATGATCCACCTACAAATGTGAACTGACGTTCAAAAATGAAACATTTGAAAACGGACCATTTTCCACATTTCTGAAGCATGACGTAATGGGGGGGTGTTATCTCTTTTGTCGAAAATCAGCCGTTTTTGCTCGAACATTAAATGCCTCCAAATGGTATTTATTTCACTTCCCGAGCCCCTGGAAGCATGAAAATCACTTTAAACATGCTAATTTTAGCTCTAACACTGATGATCCACCTACAAATGTGAACTGACGTTCAAAAATAAAACATTTGAAAACGGACCATTTTCCACATTTCTGAAGCTTGACGTCATGGGGGGGTGTTATCTCTTTTGTCGAAAATCAGCCGTTTTTGCTCTAACATTAAATGCCTCCAAATGGTATTTAATTAACTTCCCGGGGTGAAGAAACCCTTTTTGAGAACTCAGAGTGAGTAAATTGGCCATTTTCATGCACTTTTAACCATTCCATAAATCTTGTGTTTTGGGCCCCTGGAAGCATGAAAATCACTTTAAACATGCTAATTTTAGCTCTAACACTAATGATCCACCTACAAATGTGAACTGACGTTCAAAAATAAAACATTTGAATACGGACCATTTTACACATTTCTGAAGCATGACGTAATGGGGGGGTGTTATCTCTTTTGTCGAAAATCAGCCGTTTTTGCTCGAACATTAAATGCCTCCAAATGGTATTTATTTCACTTCCCGAGTCCCTGGAAGCATGAAAATCACTTTAAAAATGCTAATTTTAGCTCTAACACTGATGATCCACCTACAAATGTGAACTGACGTTCAAAAATAAAACATTTGAAAACGGACCATTTTCCACATTTCTGAAGCATGACGTAATGGGGGGGGTGTTATCTCTTTTGTCGAAAATCAGCCGTTTTTGCTCGAACATTAAATGCCTCCAAATGGTATTTAATTAACTTCCCGGGGTGAAGAAACCCTTTTTGAGAACTCAGAGTGAGTAAATTGGCCATTTTCATGCACTTTTAACCATTCCATAAATCTTGTGTTTTGGGCCCCTGGAAGCATGAAAATCACTTTAAACATGCTAATTTTAGCTCTAACACTGATGATCCACCTACAAATGTGAACTGACGTTCAAAAATAAAACATTTGAAAAAGGACCATTTTCCACATTTCTGAAGCATGACGTAATGGGGGGGTGTTATCTCTTTTGTCGAAAATCAGCCGTTTTTGCTCGAACATTAAATGCCTCCAAATGGTATTTAATTAACTTCCCGGGGTGAAGAAACCCTTTTTGAGAACTCAGAGTGAGTAAATTGGCCATTTGCATGCACTTTTAACCATTCCATAAATCTTGTGTTTTGGGCCCCTGGAAGCATGAAAATCACTTTAAACATGCTAATTTTAGCTCTAACACTGATGATCCACCTACAAATGTGAACTGACGTTCAAAAATAAAACATTTGAAAACGGACCATTTTCCACATTTCTGAAGCATGACGTAATGGAGGGGTGTTATCTCTTTTGTCGAAAATCAGCCATTTTTGCTCTAACATTAAATGCCTCCAAATGGTATTTAATTAACTTCCCGGGGTGAAGAAACCCTTTTTGAGAACTCAGAGTGAGTAAATTGGCCATTTTCATGCACTTTTAACCATTCCATAAATCTTGTGTTTTGGGCCCCTGGAAGCATGAAAATCCCTTTAAACATGCTAATTTTAGCTCTAACACTGATGATCCACCTACAAATGTGAACTGACGTTCAAAAATGAAACATTTGAAAACGGACCATTTTCCACATTTCTGAAGCATGACGTAATGGGGGGGGTGTTATCTCTTTTGTCGAAAATCAGCCGTTTTTGCTCGAACATTAAATGCCTCCAAATGGTATTTATTTCACTTCCCGAGCCCCTGGAAGCATGAAAATCACTTTAAACATGCTAATTTTAGCTCTAACACTGATGATCCACCTACAAATGTGAACTGACGTTCAAAAATAAAACATTTGAAAACGGACCATTTTCCACATTTCTGAAGCATGACGTAATGGGGGGTTGTTATCTCTTTTGTCGAAAATCAGCCGTTTTTGCTCTAACATTAAATGCCTCCAAATGGTATTTAATTAACTTCCCGGGGTGAAGAAACCCTTTTTGAGAACTCAGAGTGAGTAAATTGGCCATTTTCATGCACTTTTAACCATTCCATAAATCTTGTGTTTTGGGCCCCTGGAAGCATGAAAATCACTTTAAACATGCTAATTTTAGCTCTAACACTGATGATCCACCTACAAATGTGAACTGACGTTCAAAAATAAAACATTTGAAAACGGACCATTTTACACATTTCTGAAGCATGACGTAATGGGGGGGTGTTATCTCTTTTGTCGAAAATCAGCCGTTTTTGCTCGAACATTAAATGCCTCCAAATGGTATTTATTTCACTTCCCGAGCCCCTGGAAGCATGAAAATCACTTTAAACATGCTAATTTTAGCTCTAACACTGATGATCCACCTACAAATGTGAACTGACGTTCAAAAATAAAACATTTGAAAACGGACCATTTTCCACATTTCTGAAGCATGACGTAATGGGGGGGGTGTTATCTCTTTTGTCGAAAATCAGCCGTTTTTGCTCGAACATTAAATGCCTCCAAATGGTATTTAATTAACTTCCCGGGGTGAAGAAACCCTTTTTGAGAACTCAGAGTGAGTAAATTGGCCATTTTCATGCACTTTTAACCATTCCATAAATCTTGTGTTTTGGGCCCCTGGAAGCATGAAAATCACTTTAAACATGCTAATTTTAGCTCTAACACTGATGATCCACCTACAAATGTGAACTGACGTTCAAAAATGAAACATTTGAAAACGGACCATTTCCCACATTTCTGAAGCATGACGTAATGGGGGGTGTTATCTCTTTTGTCGAAAATCAGCCGTTTTTGCTCGAACATTAAATGCCTCCAAATGGTATTTATTTCACTTCCCGAGCCCCTGGAAGCATGAAAATCACTTTAAACATGCTAATTTTAGCTCTAACACTGATGATCCACCTACAAATGTGAACTGACGTTCAAAAAAAAAACATTTGAAAACGGACCATTTTCCACATTTCTGAAGCATGACGTAATGGGGGGGTGTTATCTCTTTTGTCGAAAATCAGCCGTTTTTGCTCGAACATTAAATGCCTCCAAATGGTATTTAATTAACTTCCCGGGGTGAAGAAACCCTTTTTGAGAACTCAGAGTGAGTAAATTGGCCATTTTCATGCACTTTTAACCATTCCATAAATCTTGTGTTTTGGGCCCCTGGAAGCATGAAAATCACTTTAAACATGCTAATTTTAGCTCTAACACTGATGATCCACCTACAAATGTGAACTGACGTTCAAAAATAAAACATTTGAAAACGGACCATTTTCCACATTTCTGAAGCATGACGTAATGGGGGGGTGTTATCTCTTTTGTCGAAAATCAGCCTTTTTGCTCTAACATTAAATGCCTCCAAATGGTATTTAATTAACTTCCCGGGGTGAAGAAACCCTTTTTGAGAACTCAGAGTGAGTAAATTGGCCATTTTCATGCACTTTTAACCATTCCATAAATCTTGTGTTTTGGGCCCCTGGAAGCATGAAAATCACTTTAAACATGCTAATTTTAGCTCTAACACTGATGATCCACCTACAAATGTGAACTGACGTTCAAAAATAAAACATTTGAAAACGGACCATTTTCCACATTTCTGAAGCATGACGTAATGGGGGGGTGTTATCTCTTTTGTCGAAAATCAGCCGTTTTTGCTCTAACATTAAATGCCTCCAAATGGTATTTAATTAACTTCCCGGGGTGAAGAAACCCTTTTTGAGAACTCAGAGTGAGTAAATTGGCCATTTTCATGCACTTTTAACCATTCCATAAATCTTGTGTTTTGGGCCCCTGGAAGCATGAAAATCACTTTAAACATGCTAATTTTAGCTCTAACACTGATGATCCACCTACAAATGTGAACTGACGTTCAAAAATAAAACATTTGAAAACGGACCATTTTCCACATTTCTGAAGCATGACGTAATGGGGGGGTGTTATCTCTTTTGTCGAAAATCAGCCGTTTTTGCTCTAACATTAAATGCCTCCAAATGGTATTTAATTAACTTCCCGGGGTGAAGAAACCCTTTTTGAGAACTCAGAGTGAGTAAATTGGCCATTTTCATGCACTTTTAACCATTCCATAAATCTTGTGTTTTGGGCCCCTGGAAGCATGAAAATCACTTTAAACATGCTAATTTTAGCTCTAACACTGATGATCCACCTACAAATGTGAACTGACGTTCAAAAATAAAACATTTGAAAACGGACCATTTTCCACATTTCTGAAGCATGACGTAATGGGGGGATGTTATCTCTTTTGTCGAAAATCAGCCGTTTTTGCTTGAACATTAAATGCCTCCAAATGGTATTTAATTAACTTCCCGAGCCCCTGGAAGCATGAAAATCACTTTAAACATGCTAATTTTAGCTCTAACACTGATGATCCACCTACAAATGTGAACTGACGTTCAAAAATAAAACATTTGAAAACGGACCATTTTCCACATTTCTGAAGCATGACATAATGGGGGGGTGTTATCTCTTTTGTCGAAAATCAGCCGTTTTTGCTCGAACATTAAATGCCTCCAAATGGTATTTATTTCACTTCCCGAGCCCCTGGAAGCATGAAAATCACTTTAAACATGCTAATTTTAGCTCTAACACTGATGATCCACCTACAAATGTGAACTGACGTTCAAAAATAAAACATTTGAAAACGGACCATTTTCCACATTTCTAAAGCATGACGTAATGGGGGGGTGTTAGCTCTTTCGTCGAAAATCAGCCGTTTTTGCTCGAACATTAAAATCCTCCAAATGGTATTTAATTAACTTCCCGGGGTGAAGAAACCCTTTTTGAGAACTCAGAGTGAGTAAATTGGCCATTTTCATGCACTTTTAACCATTCCATAAATCTTGTGTTTTGGGCCCCTGGAAGCATGAAAATCACTTTAAACATGCTAATTTTAGCTCTAACACTGATGATCCACCTACAAATGTGAACTGACGTTCAAAAATAAAACATTTGAAAACGGACCATTTTCCACATTTCTGAAGCATGGCGTAATGGGGGGGTGTTATCTCTTTTGTCGAAAATCAGCCGTTTTTGCTCTGACATTAAATGCCTCCAAATGGTATTTAATTAACTTCCCGAGCCCCTGGAAGCATGAAAATCACTTTAAACATGCTAATTTTAGCTCTAACACTGATGATCCACCTACAAATGTGAACTGACGTTCAAAAATAAAACATTTGAAAACGGACCATTTTCCACATTTCTGAAGCATGACGTAATGGGGGGGATGTTATCTCTTTTGTCGAAAATCAACCGTTTTTGCTCGAACATTAAATGCCTCCAAATGGTATTTAATTAACTTCCCGAGCCCCTGGAAGCATGAAAATCACTTTAAACATGCTAATTTTAGCTCTAACACTGATGATCCACCTACAAATGTGAACTGACGTTCAAAAATAAAACATTTGAAAACGGACCATTTTCCACATTTCTGAAGCATGACGTAATGGGGGGGTGTTATCTCTTTTGTCGAAAATCAGCCGTTTTTGCTCTAACATTAAATGCCTCCAAATGGTATTTAATTAACTTCCCGGGGTGTAGAAACCCTTTTTGAGAACTCAGAGTGAGTAAATTGGCCATTTTCATGCACTTTTAACCATTCCATAAATCTTGTGTTTTGGGCCCCTGGAAGCATGAAAATCACTTTAAACATGCTAATTTTAGCTCTAACACTGATGATCCACCTACAAATGTGAACTGACGTTCAAAAATAAAACATTTGAAAACAGACCATTTTCCACATTTCTGAAGCATGACGTAATGGGGGGGTGTTATCTCTTTTGTCGAAAATCAGCCGTTTTTGCTCTAACATTAAATGCCTCCAAATGGTATTTAATTAACTTCCCGGGGTGAAGAAACCCTTTTTGAGAACTCAGAGTGAGTAAATTGGCCATTTTCATGCACTTTTAACCATTCCATAAATCTTGTGTTTTGGGCCCCAAGAAGCATGAAAATCACTTTAAACATGCTAATTTTAGCTCTTACACTGATGATCCACCTACAAATGTGAACTGACGTTCAAAAATAAAACATTTGAAAACGGACCATTTTCCACATTTCTGAAGCATGACGTAATGGGGGGGTGTTATCTCTTTTGTCGAAAATCAGCCGTTTTTGCTCGAACATTAAATGCCTCCAAATGGTATTTAATTAACTTCCCGAGCCCCTGGAAGCATGAAAATCACTTTAAACATGCTAATTTTAGCTCTAACACTGATGATCCACCTACAAATGTGAACTGACGTTCAAAAATAAAACATTTGAAAATGGACCATTTTCCACATTTCTGAAGCATGACGTAATGGGGGGGTGTTATCTCTTTTGTCGAAAATCAGCCGTTTTTGCTCGAACATTAAATGCCTCCAAATGGTATTTATTTCACTTCCCGAGCCCCTGGAAGCATGAAAATCACTTTAAACATGCTAATTTTAGCTCTAACACTGATGATCCACCTACAAATGTGAACTGACGTTCAAAAATAAAACATTTGAAAACGGACCATTTTCCACATTTCTAAAGCATGACGTAATGGGGGGGTGTTAGCTCTTTCGTCGAAAATCAGCCGTTTTTGCTCGAACATTAAAATCCTCCAAATGGTATTTAATTAACTTCCCGGGGTGAAGAAACCCTTTTTGAGAACTCAGAGTGAGTAAATTGGCCATTTTCATGCACTTTTAACCATTCCATAAATCTTGTGTTTTGGGCCCCTTGAAGCATGAAAATCACTTTAAACATGCTAATTTTAGCTCTAACACTGATGATCCACCTACAAATGTGAACTGACGTTCAAAAATAAAACATTTGAAAACGGACCATTTTCCACATTTCTGAAGCATGACGTAATGGGGGGGTGTTATCTCTTTTGTCGAAAATCAGCCGTTTTTGCTCTAACATTAAATGCCTCCAAATGGTATTTAATTAACTTCCCGGGGTGAAGAAACCCTTTTTGAGAACTCAGAGTGAGTAAATTGGCCATTTTCATGCACTTTTAACCATTCCATAAATCTTGTGTTTTGGGCCCCTGGAAGCATGAAAATCACTTTAAACATGCTAATTTTAGCTCTAACACTGATGATCCACCTACAAATGTGAACTGACGTTCAAAAATAAAACATTTGAAAACGGACCATTTTCCACATTTCTGAAGCATGACGTAATGGGGGGGTGTTATCTCTTTTGTCGAAAATCAGCCGTTTTTGCTCGAACATTAAATGCCTCCAAATGGTATTTAATTAACTTCCCGGGGTGAAGAAACCCTTTTTGAGAACTCAGAGTTAGTAAATTGGCCATTTTCATGCACTTTTAACCATTCCATAAATCTTGTGTTTTGGGCCCCTGGAAGCATGAAAATCACTTTAAACATGCTAATTTTAGCTCTAACACTGATGATCCACCTACAAATGTGAACTGACGTTCAAAAATAAAACATTTGAAAACGGACCATTTTCCACATTTCTGAAGCATGACGTAATGGGGGGGTATTATCTCTTTTGTCGAAAATCAGCTGTTTTTGCTCGAACATTAAATGCCTCCAAATGGTATTTAATTAACTTCCCGGGGTGAAGAAACCCTTTTTGAGAACTCAGAGTGAGTAAATTGGCCATTTTCATGCACTTTTAACCATTCCATAAATCTTGTGTTTTGGGCCCCTGGAAGCATGAAAATCACTTTAAACATGCTAATTTTAGCTCTAACACTGATGATCCACCTACAAATGTGAACTGACGTTCAAAAATGAAACATTTGAAAACGGACCATTTTCCACATTTCTGAAGCATGACGTAATGGGGGGGGGTGTTATCTCTTTTGTCGAAAATCAGCCGTTTTTGCTCAAACATTAAATGCCTCCAAATGGTATTTATTTCACTTCCCGAGCCCCTGGAAGCATGAAAATCACTTTAAACATGCTAATTTTAGCTCTAACACTGATGATCCACCTACAAATGTGAACTGACGTTCAAAAATAAAACATTTGAAAACGGACCATTTTCCACATTTCTGAAGCATGACGTAATGGGGGGGTGTTATCTCTTTTGTCGAAAATCAGCCGTTTTTGCTCGAACATTAAATGCCTCCAAATGGTATTTATTTCACTTCCCGAGCCCCTGGAAGCATGAAAATCACTTTAAACATGCTAATTTTAGCTCTAACACTGATGATCCACCTACAAATGTGAACTGACGTTCAAAAATAAAACATTTGAAAACGGACCATTTTCCACATTTCTAAAGCATGACGTAATGGGGGGTGTTAGCTCTTTCGTCGAAAATCAGCCGTTTTTGCTCGAACATTAAAATCCTCCAAATGGTATTTAATTAACTTCCCGGGGTGAAGAAACCCTTTTTGAGAACTCAGAGTGAGTAAATTGGCCATTTTCATGCACTTTTAACCATTCCATAAATCTTGTGTTTTGGGCCCCTGGAAGCATGAAAATCACTTTAAACATGCTAATTTTAGCTCTAACACTGATGATCCACCTACAAATGTGAACTGACGTTCAAAAATAAAACATTTGAAAACGGACCATTTTCCACATTTCTGAAGCATGACGTAATGGGGGGGTGTTATCTCTTTTGTCGAAAATCAGCCGTTTTTGCTCTAACATTAAATGCCTCCAAATGGTATTTAATTAACTTCCCGGGGTGAAGAAACCCTTTTTGAGAACTCAGAGTGAGTAAATTGGCCATTTTCATGCACTTTTAACCATTCCATAAATCTTGTGTTTTGGGCCCCTGGAAGCATGAAAATCACTTTAAACATGCTAATTTTAGCTCTAACACTGATGATCCACCTACAAATGTGAACTGACGTTCAAAAGTAAAACATTTGAAAACGGACCATTTTCCACATTTCTGAAGCATGACGTAATGGGGGGGTGTTATCTCTTTTGTCGAAAATCAGCCGTTTTTGCTCGAACATTAAATGCCTCCAAATGGTATTTAATTAACTTCCCGGGGTGAAGAAACCCCTTTTGAGAACTCAGAGTTAGTAAATTGGCCATTTTCATGCACTTTTAACCATTCCATAAATCTTGTGTTTTGGGCCCCTGGAAGCATGAAAATCACTTTAAACATGCTAATTTTAGCTCTAACACTGATGATCCACCTACAAATGTGAACTGACGTTCAAAAATAAAACATTTGAAAACGGACCATTTTCCACATTTCTGAAGCATGACGTAATGGGGGGGTATTATCTCTTTTGTCGAAAATCAGCTGTTTTTGCTCGAACATTAAATGCCTCCAAATGGTATTTAATTAACTTCCCGGGGTGAAGAAACCCTTTTTGAGAACTCAGAGTGAGTAAATTGGCCATTTTCATGCACTTTTAACCATTCCATAAATCTTGTGTTTTGGGCCCCTGGAAGCATGAAAATCACTTTAAACATGCTAATTTTAGCTCTAACACTGATGATCCACCTACAAATGTGAACTGACGTTCAAAAATGAAACATTTGAAAACGGACCATTTTCCACATTTCTGAAGCATGACGTAATGGGGGGGGTGTTATCTCTTTTGTCGAAAATCAGCCGTTTTTGCTCAAACATTAAATGCCTCCAAATGGTATTTATTTCACTTCCCGAGCCCCTGGAAGCATGAAAATCACTTTAAACATGCTAATTTTAGCTCTAACACTGATGATCCACCTACAAATGTGAACTGACGTTCAAAAATAAAACATTTGAAAACGGACCATTTTCCACATTTCTGAAGCATGACGTAATGGGGGGGTGTTATCTCTTTTGTCGAAAATCAGCCGTTTTTGCTCGAACATTAAATGCCTCCAAATGGTATTTATTTCACTTCCCGAGCCCCTGGAAGCATGAAAATCACTTTAAACATGCTAATTTTAGCTCTAACACTGATGATCCACCTACAAATGTGAACTGACGTTCAAAAATAAAACATTTGAAAACGGACCATTTTCCACATTTCTGAAGCATGACGTAATGGGGGGGTGTTATCTCTTTTGTCGAAAATCAGCCGTTTTTGCTCGAACATTAAATGCCTCCAAATGGTATTTAATTAACTTCCCGAGCCCCTGGAAGCATGAAAATCACTTTAAACATGCTAATTTTAGCTCTAACACTGATGATCCACCTACAAATGTGAACTGACGTTCAAAAATAAAACATTTGAAAATGGACCATTTTCCACATTTCTGAAGCATGACGTAATGGGGGGGTGTTATCTCTTTTGTCGAAAATCAGCCGTTTTTGCTCGAACATTAAATGCCTCCAAATGGTATTTAATTAACTTCCCGGGGTGAAGAAACCCTTTTTGAGAACTCAGAGTGAGTAAATTGGCCATTTTCATGCACTTTTAACCATTCCATAAATCTTGTGTTTTGGGCCCCTGGAAGCATGAAAATCACTTTAAACATGCTAATTTTAGCTCTAACACTGATGATCCACCTACAAATGTGAACTGACGTTCAAAAATAAAACATTTGAAAACGGACCATTTTCCACATTTCTGAAGCATGACGTAATGGGGGGGTGTTATCTCTTTTGTCGAAAATCAGCCGTTTTTGCTCGAACATTAAATGCCTCCAAATGGTATTTAATTAACTTCCCGGGGTGAAGAAACCCTTTTTGAGAACTCAGAGTGAGTAAATTGGCCATTTTCATGCACTTTTAACCATTCCATAAATCTTGTGTTTTGGGCCCCTGGAAGCATGAAAATCACTTTAAACATGCTAATTTTAGCTCTAACACTGATGATCCACCTACAAATGTGAACTGACGTTCAAAAATAAAACATTTGAAAACGGACCATTTTCCACATTTCTGAAGCATGACGTTGGGGGGGTGTTATCTCTTTTGTCGAAAATCAGCCGTTTTTGCTCGAACATTAAATGCCTCCAAATGGTATTTAATTAACTTCCCGGGGTGAAGACACCCTTTTTGAGAACTCAGAGTGAGTAAATTGGCCATTTTCATGCACTTTTAACCATTCCATAAATCTTGTGTTTTGGGCCCCTGGAAGCATGAAAATCACTTTAAAAATGCTAATTTTAGCTCTAACACTGATGATCCACCTACAAATGTGAACTGACGTTCAAAAATAAAACATTTGAAAACGGACCATTTTCCACATTTCTGAAGCATGACGTAATGGGGGGGTGTTATCTCTTTTGTCGAAAATCAGCCGTTTTTGCTCGAACATTAAATGCCTCCAAATGGTATTTATTTCACTTCCCGAGCCCCTGGAAGCATGAAAATCACTTTAAACATGCTAATTTTAGCTCTAACACTGATGATCCACCTACAAATGTGAACTGACGTTCAAAAATAAAACATTTGAAAACGGACCATTTTCCACATTTCTGAAGCATGACGTAATGGGGGGGGTGTTATCTCTTTTGTCGAAAATCAGCCGTTTTTGCTCGAACATTAAATGCCTCCAAATGGTATTTAATTAACTTCCCGGGGTGAAGAAACCCTTTTTGAGAACTCAGAGTGAGTAAATTGGCCATTTTCATGCACTTTTAACCATTCCATAAATCTTGTGTTTTGGGCCCCTGGAAGCATGAAAATCACTTTAAACATGCTAATTTTAGCTCTAACACTGATGATCCACCTACAAATGTGAACTGACGTTCAAAAATAAAACATTTGAAAAAGGACCATTTTCCACATTTCTGAAGCATGACGTAATGGGGGGGTGTTATCTCTTTTGTCGAAAATCAGCCGTTTTTGCTCGAACATTAAATGCCTCCAAATGGTATTTAATTAACTTCCCGGGGTGAAGAAACCCTTTTTGAGAACTCAGAGTGAGTAAATTGGCCATTTTCATGCACTTTTAACCATTCCATAAATCTTGTGTTTTGGGCCCCTGGAAGCATGAAAATCACTTTAAACATGCTAATTTTAGCTCTAACACTGATGATCCACCTACAAATGTGAACTGACGTTCAAAAATAAAACATTTGAAAACGGACCATTTTCCACATTTCTGAAGCATGACGTAATGGAGGGGTGTTATCTCTTTTGTCGAAAATCAGCCGTTTTTGCTCTAACATTAAATGCCTCCAAATGGTATTTAATTAACTTCCCGGGGTGAAGAAACCCTTTTTGAGAACTCAGAGTGAGTAAATTGGCCATTTTCATGCACTTTTAACCATTCCATAAATCTTGTGTTTTGGGCCCCTGGAAGCATGAAAATCACTTTAAACATGCTAATTTTAGCTCTAACACTGATGATCCACCTACAAATGTGAACTGACGTTCAAAAATGAAACATTTGAAAACGGACCATTTTCCACATTTCTGAAGCATGACGTAATGGGGGGGTGTTATCTCTTTTGTCGAAAATCAGCCGTTTTTGCTCGAACATTAAATGCCTCCAAATGGTATTTATTTCACTTCCCGAGCCCCTGGAAGCATGAAAATCACTTTAAACATGCTAATTTGAGCTCTAACACTGATGATCCACCTACAAATGTGAACTGACGTTCAAAAATAAAACATTTGAAAACGGACCATTTTCCACATTTCTGAAGCATGACGTAATGGGGGGGTGTTATCTCTTTTGTCGAAAATCAGCCGTTTTTGCTCGAACATTAAATGCCTCCAAATGGTATTTAATTAACTTCCCGGGGTGAAGAAACCCTTTTTGAGAACTCAGAGTGAGTAAATTGGCCATTTTCATGCACTTTTAACCATTCCATAAATCTTGTGTTTTGGGCCCCTGGAAGCATGAAAATCACTTTAAACATGCTAATTTTAGCTCTAACACTGATGATCCACCTACAAATGTGAACTGACGTTCAAAAATGAAACATTTGAAAACGGACCATTTCCCACATTTCTGAAGCATGACGTAATGGGGGGTGTTATCTCTTTTGTCGAAAATCAGCCGTTTTTGCTCGAACATTAAATGCCTCCAAATGGTATTTATTTCACTTCCCGAGCCCCTGGAAGCATGAAAATCACTTTAAACATGCTAATTTTAGCTCTAACACTGATGATCCACCTACAAATGTGAACTGACGTTCAAAAAAAAAACATTTGAAAACGGACCATTTTCTACATTTCTGAAGCATGACGTAATGGGGGGGTGTTATCTCTTTTGTCGAAAATCAGCCGTTTTTGCTCGAACATTAAATGCCTCCAAATGGTATTTAATTAACTTCCCGGGGTGAAGAAACCCTTTTTGAGAACTCAGAGTGAGTAAATTGGCCATTTTCATGCACTTTTAACCATTCCATAAATCTTGTGTTTTGGGCCCCTGGAAGCATGAAAATCACTTTAAACATGCTAATTTTAGCTCTAACACTGATGATCCACCTACAAATGTGAACTGACGTTCAAAAATAAAACATTTGAAAACGGACCATTTTCCACATTTCTGAAGCATGACGTAATGGGGGGGTGTTATCTCTTTTGTCGAAAATCAGCCTTTTTGCTCTAACATTAAATGCCTCCAAATGGTATTTAATTAACTTCCCGGGGTGAAGATACCCTTTTTGAGAACTCAGAGTGAGTAAATTGGCCATTTTCATGCACTTTTAACCATTCCATAAATCTTGTGTTTTGGGCCCCTGGAAGCATGAAAATCACTTTAAACATGCTAATTTTAGCTCTAACACTGATGATCCACCTACAAATGTGAACTGACGTTCAAAAATAAAACATTTGAAAACGGACCATTTTCCACATTTCTGAAGCATGACGTAATGGGGGGGTGTTATCTCTTTTGTCGAAAATCAGCCGTTTTTGCTCTAACATTAAATGCCTCCAAATGGTATTTAATTAACTTCCCGGGGTGAAGAAACCCTTTTTGAGAACTCAGAGTGAGTAAATTGGCCATTTTCATGCACTTTTAACCATTCCATAAATCTTGTGTTTTGGGCCCCTGGAAGCATGAAAATCACTTTAAACATGCTAATTTTAGCTCTAACACTGATGATCCACCTACAAATGTGAACTGACGTTCAAAAATAAAACATTTGAAAACGGACCATTTTCCACATTTCTGAAGCATGACGTAATGGGGGGGTGTTATCTCTTTTGTCGAAAATCAGCCGTTTTTGCTCGAACATTAAATGCCTCCAAATGGTATTTATTTCACTTCCCGAGCCCCTGGAAGCATGAAAATCACTTTAAACATGCTAATTTTAGCTCTAACACTGATGATCCACCTACAAATGTGAACTGACGTTCAAAAATAAAACATTTGAAAACGGACCATTTTCCACATTTCTGAAGCATGACGTAATGGGGGGGTGTTATCTCTTTTGTCGAAAATCAGCCGTTTTTGCTCGAACATTAAATGCCTCCAAATGGTATTTATTTCACTTCCCGAGCCCCTGGAAGCATGAAAATCACTTTAAACATGCTAATTTTAGCTCTAACACTGATGATCCACCTACAAATGTGAACTGACGTTCAAAAATAAAACATTTGAAAACGGACCATTTTCCACATTTCTGAAGCATGACGTAATGGGGGGGTGTTATCTCTTTTGTCGAAAATCAGCCGTTTTTGCTCTAACATTAAATGCCTCCAAATGGTATTTAAATAACTTCCCGGGGTGAAGAAACCCTTTTTGAGAACTCAGAGTGAGTAAATTGGCCATTTTCATGCACTTTTAACCATTCCATAAATCTTGTGTTTTGGGCCCCTGGAAGCATGAAAATCACTTTAAACATGCTAATTTTAGCTCTAACACTGATGATCCACCTACAAATGTGAACTGACGTTCAAAAATAAAACATTTGAAAACGGACCATTTTCCACATTTCTGAAGCATGACGTAATGGGGGGATGTTATCTCTTTTGTCGAAAATCAGCCGTTTTTGCTTGAACATTAAATGCCTCCAAATGGTATTTAATTAACTTCCCGAGCCCCTGGAAGCATGAAAATCACTTTAAACATGCTAATTTTAGCTCTAACACTGATGATCCACCTACAAATGTGAACTGACGTTCAAAAATAAAACATTTGAAAACGGACCATTTTCCACATTTCTGAAGCATGACGTAATGGGGGGGTGTTATCTCTTTTGTCGAAAATCAGCCGTTTTTGCTCGAACATTAAATGCCTCCAAATGGTATTTATTTCACTTCCCGAGCCCCTGGAAGCATGAAAATCACTTTAAACATGCTAATTTTAGCTCTAACACTGATGATCCACCTACAAATGTGAACTGACGTTCAAAAATAAAACATTTGAAAACGGACCATTTTCCACATTTCTAAAGCATGACGTAATGGGGGGGTGTTAGCTCTTTCGTCGAAAATCAGCCGTTTTTGCTCGAACATTAAAATCCTCCAAATGGTATTTAATTAACTTCCCGGGGTGAAGAAACCCTTTTTGAGAACTCAGAGTGAGTAAATTGGCCATTTTCATGCACTTTTAACCATTCCATAAATCTTGTGTTTTGGGCCCCTGGAAGCATGAAAATCACTTTAAACATGCTAATTTTAGCTCTAACACTGATGATCCACCTACAAATGTGAACTGACGTTCAAAAATAAAACATTTGAAAACGGACCATTTTCCACATTTCTGAAGCATGGCGTAATGGGGGGGTGTTATCTCTTTTGTCGAAAATCAGCCGTTTTTGCTCTAACATTAAATGCCTCCAAATGGTATTTAATTAACTTCCCGAGCCCCTGGAAGCATGAAAATCACTTTAAACATGCTAATTTTAGCTCTAACACTGATGATCCACCTACAAATGTGAACTGACGTTCAAAAATAAAACATTTGAAAACGGACCATTTTCCACATTTCTGAAGCATGACGTAATGGGGGGGGTGTTATCTCTTTTGTCGAAAATCAGCCGTTTTTGCTCGAACATTAAATGCCTCCAAATGGTATTTAATTAACTTCCCGAGCCCCTGGAAGCATGAAAATCACTTTAAACATGCTAATTTTAGCTCTAACACTGATGATCCACCTACAAATGTGAACTGACGTTCAAAAATAAAACATTTGAAAACTGACCATTTTCCACATTTCTGAAGCATGACGTAATGGGGGGGTGTTATCTCTTTTGTCGAAAATCAGCCGTTTTTGCTCTAACATTAAATGCCTCCAAATGGTATTTAATTAACTTCCCGGGGTGTAGAAACCCTTTTTGAGAACTCAGAGTGAGTAAATTGGCCATTTTCATGCACTTTTAACCATTCAATAAATCTTGTGTTTTGGGCCCCTGGATGCATGAAAATCACTTTAAACATGCTAATTTTAGCTCTAACACTGATGATCCACCTACAAATGTGAACTGACGTTCAAAAATAAAACATTTGAAAACAGACCATTTTCCACATTTCTGAAGCATGACGTAATGGGGGGGTGTTATCTCTTTTGTCGAAAATCAGCCGTTTTTGCTCTAACATTAAATGCCTCCAAATGGTATTTAATTAACTTCCCGGGGTGAAGAAACCCTTTTTGAGAACTCAGAGTGAGTAAATTGGCCATTTTCATGCACTTTTAACCATTCCATAAATCTTGTGTTTTGGGCCCCAAGAAGCATGAAAATCACTTTAAACATGCTAATTTTAGCTCTAACACTGATGATCCACCTACAATGTGAACTGACGTTCAAAAATAAAACATTTGAAAACGGACCATTTTCCACATTTCTGAAGCATGACATAATGGGGGGGTGTTATCTCTTTTGTCGAAAATCAGCCGTTTTTGCTCGAACATTAAATGCCTCCAAATGGTATTTAATTAACTTCCCGAGCCCCTGGAAGCATGAAAATCACTTTAAACATGCTAATTTTAGCTCTAACACTGATGATCCACCTACAAATGTGAACTGACGTTCAAAAATAAAACATTTGAAAATGGACCATTTTCCACATTTCTGAAGCATGACGTAATGGGGGGGTGTTATCTCTTTTGTGGAAAATCAGCCGTTTTTGCTCGAACATTAAATGCCTCCAAATGGTATTTATTTCACTTCCCGAGCCCCTGGAAGCATGAAAATCACTTTAAACATGCTAATTTTAGCTCTAACACTGATGATCCACCTACAAATGTGAACTGACGTTCAAAAATAAAACATTTGAAAACGGACCATTTTCCACATTTCTGAAGCATGACGTAATGGGGGGGTGTTATCTCTTTTGTGGAAAATCAGCCTTTTTTGCTCGAACATTAAAATCCTCCAAATGGTAT
Organism: Lissotriton vulgaris; assembly: GCF_964263255.1. Classification (NCBI taxonomy): domain Eukaryota; kingdom Metazoa; phylum Chordata; class Amphibia; order Caudata; family Salamandridae; genus Lissotriton; species Lissotriton vulgaris. The sequence continues at coordinate 79,529 of NW_028251457.1, read as the reverse complement.
TTAATTAACTTCCCGGGGTGAAGAAACCCTTTTTGAGAACTCAGAGTGAGTAAATTGGCCATTTTCATGCACTTTTAACCATTCCATAAATCTTGTGTTTTGGGCCCCTGGAAGCATGAAAATCACTTTAAACATGCTAATTTTAGCTCTAACACTGATGATCCACCTACAAATGTGAACTGACGTTCAAAAATAAAACATTTGAAAACGGACCATTTTCCACATTTCTGAAGCATGGCTTAATGGGGGGGTGTTATCTCTTTTGTCGAAAATCAGCCGTTTTTGCTCTAACATTAAATGCCTCCAAATGGTATTTAATTAACTTCCCGAGCCCCTGGAAGCATGAAAATCACTTTAAACATGCTAATTTTAGCTCTAACACTGATGATCCACCTACAAATGTGAACTGACGTTCAAAAATAAAACATTTGAAAACGGACCATTTTCCACATTTCTGAAGCATGACGTAATGGGGGGGCGTTATCTCTTTTGTCGAAAATCAGCCGCTTTTGCTCGAACATTAAATGCCTCCAAATGGTATTTAATTAACTTCCCGAGCCCCTGGAAGCATGAAAATCACTTTAAACATGCTAATTTTAGCTCTAACACTGATGATCCACCTACAAATGTGAACTGACGTTCAAAAATAAAACATTTGAAAACGGACCATTTTCCACATTTCTGAAGCATGACGTAATGGGGGGGGTGTTATCTCTTTTGTCGAAAATCAGCCGTTTTTGCTCGAACATTAAATGCCTCCAAATGGTATTTAATTAACTTCCCGAGCCCCTGGAAGCATGAAAATCACTTTAAACATACTAATTTTAGCTCTAACACTGATGATCCACCTACAAATGTGAACTGACGTTCAAAAATAAAACATTTGAAAACGGACCATTTTCCACATTTCTGAAGCATGACGTAATGGGGGGGTGTTATCTCTTTTGTCGAAAATCAGCCGTTTTTGCTCTAACATTAAATGCCTCCAAATGGTATTTACTTAACTTCCCGGGGTGAAGAAACCCTTTTTGAGAACTCAGAGTGAGTAAATTGGCCATTTTCATGCACTTTTAACCATTCCATAAATCTTGTGTTTTGGGCCCCTGGAAGCATGAAAATCACTTTAAACATGCTAATTTTAGCTCTAACACTGATGATCCACCTACAAATGTGAACTGACGTTCAAAAATAAAACATTTGAAAACGGACCATTTTCCACATTTCTGAAGCATGACGTAATGGGGGGGTGTTATCTCTTTTGTCGAAAATCAGCCGTTTTTGCTCTAACATTAAATGCCTCCAAATGGTATTTAATTAACTTCCCGGGGTGAAGAAACCCTTTTTGAGAACTCAGAGTGAGTAAATTGGCCATTTTCATGCACTTTTAACCATTCCATAAATCTTGTGTTTTGGGCCCTAAGAAGCATGAAAATCACTTTAAACATGCTAATTTTAGCTCTAACACTGATGATCCACCTACAAATGTGAACTGACGTTCAAAAATAAAACATTTGAAAACGGACCATTTTCCACATTTCTGAAGCATGACGTAATGGGGGGGTGTTATCTCTTTTGTCGAAAATCAGCCGTTTTTGCTCGAACATTAAATGCCTCCAAATGGTATTTAATTAACTTCCCGAGCTCCTGGAAGCATGAAAATCACTTTAAACATGCTAATTTTAGCTCTAACACTGATGATCCACCTACAAATGTGAACTGACATTCAAAAATAAAACATTTGAAAATGGACCATTTTCCACATTTATGAAGCATGACGTAATGGGGGGGTGTTATCTCTTTTGTGGAAAATCAGCCGTTTTTGCTTGAACATTAAATGCCTCCAAATGGTATTTATTTCACTTCCCGAGCCCCTGGAAGCATGAAAATCACTTTAAACATGCTAATTTTAGCTCTAACACTGATGATCCACCTACAAATGTGAACTGACGTTCAAAAATAAAACATTTGAAAACGGACCATTTTCCACATTTCTGAAGCATGACGTAATGGGGGGGTGTTATCTCTTTTGTGGAAAATCAGCCTTTTTTGCTCGAACATTAAATGCCTCCAAATGGTATTTATTTCACTTCCCGAGCCCCTGGAAGCATGAAAATCACTTTAAACATGCTAATTTTAGCTCTAACACTGATGATCCACCTACAAATGTGAACTGACGTTCAAAAATAAAACATTTGAAAACGGACCATTTTCCACATTTCTGAAGCATGACGTAATGGGGGGGTGTTATCTCTTTTGTCGAAAATCAGCCGTTTTTGCTCGAACATTAAATGCCTCCAAATGGTATTTAATTAACTTCCCGAGCCCCTGGAAGCATGAAAATCACTTTAAACATTCTAATTTTAGCTCTAACACTGATGATCCACCTACAAATGTGAACTGACGTTCAAAAATAAAACATTTGAAAACGGACCATTTTCCACATTTCTGAAGCATGACGTAATGGGGGGGTGTTATCTCTTTTGTCGAAAATCAGCCGTTTTTGCTCGAACATTAAATGCCTCCAAATGGTATTCATTTCACTTCCCGAGCCCCTGGAAGCATGAAAATCACTTTAAACATGCTAATTTTAGCTCTAACACTGATGATCCACCTACAAATGTGAACTGACGTTCAAAAATAAAACATTTGAAAACGGATCATTTTCCACATTTCTAAAGCATGACGTAATGGGGGGGTGTTAGCTCTTTCGTCGAAAATCAGCCGTTTTTGCTCGAACATTAAAATCCTCCAAATGGTATTTAATTAACTTCCCGGGGTGAAGAAACCCTTTTTGAGAACTCAGAGTGAGTAAATTGGCCATTTTCATGCACTTTTAACCATTCCATAAATCTTGTGTTTTGGGCCCCTGGAAGCATGAAAATCACTTTAAACATGCTAATTTTAGCTCTAACACTGATGATCCACCTACAAATGTGAACTGACGTTCAAAAATAAAACATTTGAAAACGGACCATTTTCAACATTTCTGAAGCATGACGTAATGGGGGGGTGTTATCTCTTTTGTCGAAAATCAGCCGTTTTTGCTCTAACATTAAATGCCTCCAAATGGTATTTAATTAACTTCCCGGGGTGAAGAAACCCTTTTTGAGAACTCAGAGTGAGTAAATTGGCCATTTTCATGCACTTTTAACCATTCCATAAATCTTGTGTTTTGGGCCCCTGGAAGCATGAAAATCACTTTAAACATGCTAATTTTAGCTCTAACACTGATGATCCACCTACAAATGTGAACTGACGTTCAAAAATAAAACATTTGAAAACGGACCATTTTCCACATTTCTGAAGCATGACGTAATGGGGGGGTGTTATCTCTTTTGTCGAAAATCAGCCGTTTTTGCTCAAACATTAAATGCCTCCAAATGGTATTTATTTAACTTCCCGAGCCCCTGGAAGCATGAAAATCACTTTAAACATGCTAATTTTAGCTCTAACACTGATGATCCACCTACAAATGTGAACTGACGTTCAAAAATAAAACATTTGAAAACGGGCCATTTTCCACATTTCTGAAGCATGACGTAATGGGGGGGTGTTATCTCTTTTGTCGAAAATCAGCCGTTTTTGCTCGAACATTAAATGCCTCCAAATGGTATTTATTTCACTTCCCGAGCCCCTGGAAGCATGAAAATCACTTTAAACATGCTAATTTTAGCTCTAACACTGATGATCCACCTACAAATGTGAACTGACGTTCAAAAATAAAACATTTGAAAACGGACCATTTTCCACATTTCTAAAGCATGACGTAATGGGGGGGTGTTAGCTCTTTCGTCGAAAATCAGCCGTTTTTGCTCGAACATTAAAATCCTCCAAATGGTATTTAATTAACTTCCCGGGGTGAAGAAACCCTTTTTGAGAACTCAGAGTGAGTAAATTGGCCATTTTCATGCACTTTTAACCATTCCATAAATCTTGTGTTTTGGGCCCCTGGAAGCATGAAAATCACTTTAAACATGCTAATTTTAGCTCTAACACTGATGATCCACCTACAAATGTGAACTGACGTTCAAAAATAAAACATTTGAAAACGGACCATTTTCCACATTTCTGAAGCATGGCGTAATGGGGGGGTGTTATCTCTTTTGTCGAAAATCAGCCGTTTTTGCTCTAACATTAAATGCCTCCAAATGGTATTTAATTAACTTCCCGAGCCCCTGGAAGCATGAAAATCACTTTAAACATGCTAATTTTAGCTCTAACACTGATGATCCACCTACAAATGTGAACTGACGTTCAAAAATAAAACATTTGAAAACGGACCATTTTCCACATTTCTGAAGCATGACGTAATGGGGGGGTGTTATCTCTTTTGTCGAAAATCAGCCGTTTTTGCTCGAACATTAAATGCCTCCAAATGGTATTTAATTAACTTCCCGGGGTGAAGAAACCCTTTTTGAGAACTCAGAGTGAGTAAATTGGCCATTTTCATGCACTTTTAACCATTCCATAAATCTTGTGTTTTGGGCCCCTGGAAGCATGAAAATCACTTTAAACATGCTAATTTTAGCTCTAACACTGATGATCCACCTACAAATGTGAACTGACGTTCAAAAATGAAACATTTGAAAACGGACCATTTTCCACATTTCTGAAGCATGACGTAATGGGGGGGTGTTATCTCTTTTGTCGAAAATCAGCCGTTTTTGCTCAAACATTAAATGCCTCCAAATGGTATTTATTTCACTTCCCGAGCCCCTGGAAGCATGAAAATCACTTTAAACATGCTAATTTTAGCTCTAACACTGATGATCCACCTACAAATGTGAACTGACGTTCAAAAATAAAACATTTGAAAACGGACCATTTTCCACATTTCTGAAGCATGACGTAATGGGGGGGTGTTATCTCTTTTGTCGAAAATCAGCCGTTTTTGCTCGAACATTAAATGCCTCCAAATGGTATTTATTTCACTTCCCGAGCCCCTGGAAGCATGAAAATCACTTTAAACATGCTAATTTTAGCTCTAACACTGATGATCCACCTACAAATGTGAACTGACGTTCAAAAATAAAACATTTGAAAACTGACCATTTTCCACATTTCTGAAGCATGACGTAATGGGGGGGTGTTATCTCTTTTGTCGAAAATCAGCCGTTTTTGCTCGAACATTAAATGCCTCCAAATGGTATTTAATTAACTTCCCGAGCCCCTGGAAGCATGAAAATCACTTTAAACATGCTAATTTTAGCTCTAACACTGATGATCCACCTACAAATGTGAACTGACGTTCAAAAATAAAACATTTGAAAACGGACCATTTTCCACATTTCTGAAGCATGACGTAATGGGGGGGTGTTATCTCTTTTGTCGAAAATCTGCCGTTTTTGCTCGAACATTAAATGCCTCCAAATGGTATTTAATTAACTTCCCGGGGTGAAGAAACCCTTTTTGAGAACTCAGAGTGAGTAAATTGGCCATTTTCATGCACTTTTAACCATTCCATAAATCTTGTGTTTTGGGCCCCTGGAAGCATGAAAATCACTTTAAACATGCTAATTTTAGCTCTAACACTGATGATCCACCTACAAATGTGAACTGACGTTCAAAAATAAAACATTTGAAAACGGACCATTTTCCACATTTCTGAAGCATGACGTAATGGAGGGGTGTTATCTCTTTTGTCGAAAATCAGCCGTTTTTGCTCTAACATTAAATGCCTCCAAATGGTATTTAATTAACTTCCCGGGGTGAAGAAACCCTTTTTGAGAACTCAGAGTGAGTAAATTGGCCATTTTCATGCACTTTTAACCATTCCATAAATCTTGTGTTTTGGGCCCCTGGAAGCATGAAAATCACTTTAAACATGCTAATTTTAGCTCTAACACTGATGATCCACCTACAAATGTGAACTGACGTTCAAAAATGAAACATTTGAAAACGGACCATTTTCCACATTTCTGAAGCATGACGTAATGGGGGGGTGTTATCTCTTTTGTCGAAAATCAGCCGTTTTTGCTCGAACATTAAATGCCTCCAAATGGTATTTATTTCACTTCCCGAGCCCCTGGAAGCATGAAAATCACTTTAAACATGCTAATTTTAGCTCTAACACTGATGATCCACCTACAAATGTGAACTGACGTTCAAAAATAAAACATTTGAAAACGGACCATTTTCCACATTTCTGAAGCATGACGTAATGGGGGGGTGTTATCTCTTTTGTCGAAAATCAGCCGTTTTTGCTCTAACATTAAATGCCTCCAAATGGTATTTAATTAACTTCCCGGGGTGAAGAAACCCTTTTTGAGAACTCAGAGTGAGTAAATTGGCCATTTTCATGCACTTTTAACCATTCCATAAATCTTGTGTTTTGGGCCCTTGGAAGCATGAAAATCACTTTAAACATGCTAATTTTAGCTCTAACACTGATGATCCACCTACAAATGTGAACTGACGTTCAAAAATAAAACATTTGAAAACGGACCATTTTCCACATTTCTGAAGCATGACGTAATGGGGGGGGTGTTATCTCTTTTGTCGAAAATCAGCCGTTTTTGCTCGAACATTAAATGCCTCCAAATGGTATTTAATTAACTTCCCGGGGTGAAGAAACCCTTTTTGAGAACTCAGAGTGAGTAAATTGGCCATTTTCATGCACTTTTAACCATTCCATAAATCTTGTGTTTTGGGCCCCTGGAAGCATGAAAATCACTTTAAACATGCTAATTTTAGCTCTAACACTGATGATCCACCTACAAATGTGAACTGACGTTCAAAAATGAAACATTTGAAAACGGACCATTTCCCACATTTCTGAAGCATGACGTAATGGGGGGTGTTATCTCTTTTGTCGAAAATCAGCCGTTTTTGCTCGAACATTAAATGCCTCCAAATGGTATTTATTTCACTTCCCGAGCCCCTGGAAGCATGAAAATCACTTTAAACATGCTAATTTTAGCTCTAACACTGATGATCCACCTACAAATGTGAACTGACGTTCAAAAAAAAAACATTTGAAAACGGACCATTTTCCACATTTCTGAAGCATGACGTAATGGGGGGGTGTTATCTCTTTTGTCGAAAATCAGCCGTTTTTGCTCGAACATTAAATGCCTCCAAATGGTATTTAATTAACTTCCCGGGGTGAAGAAACCCTTTTTGAGAACTCAGAGTGAGTAAATTGGTCATTTTCATGCACTTTTAACCATTCCATAAATCTTGTGTTTTGGGCCCCTGGAAGCATGAAAATCACTTTAAACATGCTAATTTTAGCTCTAACACTGATGATCCACCTACAAATGTGAACTGACGTTCAAAAATAAAACATTTGAAAACGGACCATTTTCCACATTTCTGAAGCATGACGTAATGGGGGGGTGTTATCTCTTCTGTCGAAAATCAGCCTTTTTGCTCTAACATTAAATGCCTCCAAATGGTATTTAATTAACTTCCCGGGGTGAAGAAACCCTTTTTGAGAACTCAGAGTGAGTAAATTGGCCATTTTCATGCACTTTTAACCATTCCATAAATCTTGTGTTTTGGGCCCCTGGAAGCATGAAAATCACTTTAAACATGCTAATTTTAGCTCTAACACTGATGATCCACCTACAAATGTGAACTGACGTTCAAAAATAAAACATTTGAAAACGGACCATTTTCCACATTTCTGAAGCATGACGTAATGGGGGGGTGTTATCTCTTTTGTCGAAAATCAGCCGTTTTTGCTCTAACATTAAATGCCTCCAAATGGTATTTAATTAACTTCCCGGGGTGAAGAAACCCTTTTTGAGAACTCAGAGTGAGTAAATTGGCCATTTTCATGCACTTTTAACCATTCCATAAATCTTGTGTTTTGGGCCCCTGGAAGCATGAAAATCACTTTAAACATGCTAATTTTAGCTCTAACACTGATGATCCACCTACAAATGTGAACTGACGTTCAAAAATAAAACATTTGAAAACGGACCATTTTCCACATTTCTGAAGCATGACGTAATGGGGGGGGTGTTATCTCTTTTGTCGAAAATCAGCCGTTTTTGCTCGAACATTAAATGCCTCCAAATGGTATTTAATTAACTTCCCGGGGTGAAGAAACCCTTTTTGAGAACTCAGAGTGAGTAAATTGGCCATTTTCATGCACTTTTAACCATTCCATAAATCTTGTGTTTTGGGCCCCTGGAAGCATGAAAATCACTTTAAACATGCTAATTTTAGCTCTAACACTGATGATCCACCTACAAATGTGAACTGACGTTCAAAAATAAAACATTTGAAAACGGACCATTTTCCACATTTCTGAAGCATGACGTAATGGGGGGGTATTATCTCTTTTGTCGAAAATCAGCTGTTTTTGCTTGAACATTAAATGCCTCCAAATGGTATTTAATTAACTTCCCGGGGTGAAGAAACCCTTTTTGAGAACTCAGAGTGAGTAAATTGGCCATTTTCATGCACTTTTAACCATTCCATAAATCTTGTGTTTTGGGCCCCTGGAAGCATGAAAATCACTTTAAACATGCTAATTTTAGCTCTAACACTGATGATCCACCTACAAATGTGAACTGACGTTCAAAAATGAAACATTTGAAAACGGACCATTTTCCACATTTCTGAAGCATGACGTAATGGGGGGGTGTTATCTCTTTTGTCGAAAATCAGCCGTTTTTGCTCAAACATTAAATGCCTCCAAATGGTATTTATTTCACTTCCCGAGCCCCTGGAAGCATGAAAATCACTTTAAACATGCTAATTTTAGCTCTAACACTGATGATCCACCTACAAATGTGAACTGACGTTCAAAAATAAAACATTTGAAAACGGACCATTTTCCACATTTCTGAAGCATGACGTAATGGGGGGGTGTTATCTCTTTTGTCGAAAATCAGCCGTTTTTGCTCGAACATTAAATGCCTCCAAATGGTATTTATTTCACTTCCCGAGCCCCTGGAAGCATGAAAATCACTTTAAACATGCTACTTTTAGCTCTAACACTGATGATCCACCTACAAATGTGAACTGACGTTCAAAAATAAAACATTTGAAAACGGACCATTTTCCACATTTCTGAAGCATGACGTAATGGGGGGGTGTTATCTCTTTTGTCGAAAATCAGCCGTTTTTGCTCGAACATTAAATGCCTCCAAATGGTATTTAATTAACTTCCCGGGGTGAAGAAACCCTTTTTGAGAACTCAGAGTGAGTAAATTGGCCATTTTCATGCACTTTTAACCATTCCATAAATCTTGTGTTTTGGGCCCCTGGAAGCATGAAAATCACTTTAAACATGCTAATTTTAGCTCTAACACTGATGATCCACCTACAAATGTGAACTGACGTTCAAAAATAAAACATTTGAAAACGGACCATTTTCCACATTTCTGAAGCATGACGTAATGGGGGGGTGTTATCTCTTTTGTCGAAAATCAGCCGTTTTTGCTCGAACATTAAATGCCTCCAAATGGTATTTAATTAACTTCCCGGGGTGAAGAAACCCTTTTTGAGAACTCAGAGTGAGTAAATTGGCCATTTTCATGCACTTTTAACCATTCCATAAATCTTGTGTTTTGGGCCCCTGGAAGCATGAAAATCACTTTAAACATGCTAATTTTAGCTCTAACACTGATGATCCACCTACAAATGTGAACTGACGTTCAAAAATGAAACATTTGAAAACGGACCATTTTCCACATTTCTGAAGCATGACGTAATGGGGGGGTGTTATCTCTTTTGTCGAAAATCAGCCGTTTTTGCTCAAACATTAAATGCCTCCAAATGGTATTTATTTCACTTCCCGAGCCCCTGGAAGCATGAAAATCACTTTAAACATGCTAATTTTAGCTCTAACACTGATGATCCACCTACAAATGTGAACTGACGTTCAAAAATAAAACATTTGAAAACGGACCATTTTCCACATTTCTGAAGCATGACGTAATGGGGGGGGTGTTATCTCTTTTGTCGAAAATCAGCCGTTTTTGCTCGAACATTAAATGCCTCCAAATGGTATTTATTTCACTTCCCGAGCCCCTGGAAGCATGAAAATCACTTTAAACATGCTAATTTTAGCTCTAACACTGATGATCCACCTACAAATGTGAACTGACGTTCAAAAATAAAACATTTGAAAACGGACCATTTTCCACATTTCTGAAGCATGACGTAATGGGGGGGTGTTATCTCTTTTGTCGAAAATCAGCCGTTTTTGCTCGAACATTAAATGCCTCCAAATGGGATTTAATTAACTTCCTGAGCCCCTGGAAGCATGAAAATCACTTTAAACATGCTAATTTTAGCTCTAACACTGATGATCCACCTACAAATGTGAACTGACGTTCAAAAATAAAACATTTGAAAACGGACCATTTTCCACATTTCTGAAGCATGACGTAATGGGGGGGTGTTATCTCTTTTGTCGAAAATCAGCCGTTTTTGCTCGAACATTAAATGCCTCCAAATGGTATTTAATTAACTTCCCGGGGTGAAGAAACCCTTTTTGAGAACTCAGAGTGAGTAAATTGGCCATTTTCATGCACTTTTAACCATTCCATAAATCTTGTGTTTTGGGCCCCTGGAAGCATGAAATTCACTTTAAACATGCTAATTTTAGCTCTAACACTGATGATCCACCTACAAATGTGAACTGACGTTCAAAAATAAAACATTTGAAAACGGACCATTTTCCACATTTCTGAAGCATGACGTAATGGGGGGGTGTTATCTCTTTTGTCGAAAATCAGCCGTTTTTGCTCTAACATTAAATGCCTCCAAATGGTATTTAATTAACTTCCCGGGGTGAAGAAACCCTTTTTGAGAACTCAGAGTGAGTAAATTGGCCATTTTCATGCACTTTTAACCATTCCATAAATCTTGTGTTTTGGGCCCCTGGAAGCATGAAAATCACTTTAAACATGCTAATTTTAGCTCTAACACTGATGATCCACCTACAAATGTGAACTGACGTTCAAAAATAAAACATTTGAAAACGGACCATTTTCCACATTTCTGAAGCATGACGTAATGGGGGGGGTGTTATCTCTTTTGTCGAAAATCAGCCGTTTTTGCTCGAACATTAAATGCCTCCAAATGGTATTTAATTAACTTCCCGGGGTGAAGAAACCCTTTTTGAGAACTCAGAGTGAGTAAATTGGCCATTTTCATGCACTTTTAACCATTCCATAAATCTTGTGTTTTGGGCCCCTGGAAGCATGAAAATCACTTTAAAAATGCTAATTTTAGCTCTAACACTGATGATCCACCTACAAATGTGAACTGACGTTCAAAAATAAAACATTTTAAAACGGACCATTTTCCACATTTCTGAAGCATGACGTAATGGGGGGGTGTTATCTCTTTTGTCGAAAATCAGCCGTTTTTGCTCTAACATTAAATGCCTCCAAATGGTATTTAATTAACTTCCCGGGGTGAAGAAACCCTTTTTGAGAACTCAGAGTGAGTAAATTGGCCATTTTCATGCACTTTTAACCATTCCATAAATCTTGTGTTTTGGGCCCCTGGAAGCATGAAAATCACTTTAAACATGCTAATTTTAGCTCTAACACTGATGATCCACCTACAAATGTGAACTGACGTTCAAAAATAAAACATTTGAAAACGGACCATTTTCCACATTTCTGAAGCATGACGTAATGGGGGGGTGTTATCTCTTTTGTCGAAAATCAGCCGTTTTTGCTCGAACATTAAATGCCTCCAAATGGTATTTAATTAACTTCCCGGGGTGAAGAAACCCTTTTTGAGAACTCAGAGTGAGTAAATTGGCCATTTTCATGCACTTTTAACCATTCCATAAATCTTGTGTTTTGGGCCCCTGGAAGCATGAAAATCACTTTAAACATGCTAATTTTAGCTCTAACACTGATGATCCACCTACAAATGTGAACTGACGTTCAAAAATGAAACATTTGAAAACGGACCATTTTCCACATTTCTGAAGCATGACGTAATGGGGGGGTGTTATCTCTTTTGTCGAAAATCAGCCGTTTTTGCTCAAACATTAAATGCCTCCAAATGGTATTTATTTCACTTCCCGAGCCCCTGGAAGCATGAAAATCACTTTAAACATGCTAATTTTAGCTCTAACACTGATGATCCACCTACAAATGTGAACTGACGTTCAAAAATAAAACATTTGAAAACGGACCATTTTCCACATTTCTGAAGCATGACGTAATGGTGGGGTGTTATCTCTTTTGTCGAAAATCAGCCGTTTTTGCTCGAACATTAAATGCCTCCAAATGGTATTTATTTCACTTCCCGAGCCCCTGGAAGCATGAAAATCACTTTAAACATGCTAATTTTAGCTCTAACACTGATGATCCACCTACAAATGTGAACTGACGTTCAAAAATAAAACATTTGAAAACGGACCATTTTCCACATTTCTGAAGCATGACGTAATGGGGGGGTGTTATCTCTTTTGTCGAAAATCAGCCGTTTTTGCTCGAACATTAAATGCCTCCAAATGGGATTTAATTAACTTCCCGAGCCCCTGGAAGCATGAAAATCACTTTAAACATGCTAATTTTAGCTCTAACACTGATGATCCACCTACAAATGTGAACTGACGTTCAAAAATAAAACATTTGAAAACGGACCATTTTCCACATTTCTGAAGCATGACGTAATGGGGGGGTGTTATCTCTTTTGTCGAAAATCAGCCGTTTTTGCTCGAACATTAAATGCCTCCAAATGGTATTTAATTAACTTCCCGGGGTGAAGAAACCCTTTTTGAGAACTCAGAGTGAGTAAATTGGCCATTTTCATGCACTTTTAACCATTCCATAAATCTTGTGTTTTGGGCCCCTGGAAGCATGAAATTCACTTTAAACATGCTAATTTTAGCTCTAACACTGATGATCCACCTACAAATGTGAACTGACGTTCAAAAATAAAACATTTGAAAACGGCCATTTTCCACATTTCTGAAGCATGACGTAATGGGGGGGTGTTATCTCTTTTGTCGAAAATCAGCCGTTTTTGCTCTAACATTAAATGCCTCCAAATGGTATTTAATTAACTTCCCGGGGTGAAGAAACCCTTTTTGAGAACTCAGAGTGAGTAAATTGGCCATTTTCATGCACTTTTAACCATTCCATAAATCTTGTGTTTTGGGCCCCTGGAAGCATGAAAATCACTTTAAACATGCTAATTTTAGCTCTAACACTGATGATCCACCTACAAATGTGAACTGACGTTCAAAAATAAAACATTTGAAAACGGACCATTTTCCACATTTCTGAAGCATGACGTAATGGGGGGGTGTTATCTCTTTTGTCGAAAATCAGCCGTTTTTGCTCTAACATTAAATGCCTCCAAATGGTATTTAATTAACTTCCCGGGGTGAAGAAACCCTTTTTGAGAACTCAGAGTGAGTAAATTGGCCATTTTCATGCACTTTTAACCATTCCATAAATCTTGTGTTTTGGGCCCCTGGAAGCATGAAAATCACTTTAAACATGCTAATTTTAGCTCTAACACTGATGATCCACCTACAAATGTGGACTGACGTTCAAAAATGAAACATTTGAAAACGGACCATTTTCCACATTTCTGAAGCATGACGTAATGGGGGGGGTGTTATCTCTTTTGTCGAAAATCAGCCGTTTTTGCTCGAACATTAAATGCCTCCAAATGGTATTTATTTCACTTCCCGAGCCCCTGGAAGCATGAAAATCACTTTAAACATGCTAATTTTAGCTCTAACACTGATGATCCACCTACAAATGTGAACTGACGTTCAAAAATAAAACATTTGAAAACGGACCATTTTCCACATTTCTGAAGCATGACGTAATGGGGGGGTGTTATCTCTTTTGTCGAAAATCAGCCGTTTTTGCTCAAACATTAAATGCCTCCAAATGGTATTTATTTAACTTCCCGAGCCCCTGGAAGCATGAAAATCACTTTAAACATGCTAATTTTAGCTCTAACACTGATGATCCACCTACAAATGTGAACTGACGTTCAAAAATAAAACATTTGAAAACGGGCCATTTTCCACATTTCTGAAGCATGACGTAATGGGGGGGTGTTATCTCTTTTGTCGAAAATCAGCCGTTTTTGCTCGAACATTAAATGCCTCCAAATGGTATTTATTTCACTTCCCGAGCCCCTGGAAGCATGAAAATCACTTTAAACATGCTAATTTTAGCTCTAACACTGATGATCCACCTACAAATGTGAACTGACGTTCAAAAATAAAACATTTGAAAACGGACCATTTTCCACATTTCTAAAGCATGACGTAATGGGGGGGTGTTATCTCTTTTGTCGAAAATCAGCCGTTTTTGCTCGAACATTAAATGCCTCCAAATGGTATTTAATTAACTTCCCGGGGTGAAGAAACCCTTTTTGAGAACTCAGAGTGAGTAAATTGGCCATTTTCATGCACTTTTAACCATTCCATAAATCTTGTGTTTTGGGCCCCTGGAAGCATGAAAATCACTTTAAACATGCTAATTTTAGCTCTAACACTGATGATCCACCTACAAATGTGAACTGACGTTCAAAAATAAAACATTTGAAAACGGACCATTTTCCACATTTCTGAAGCATGACGTAATGGGGGGGTGTTATCTCTTTTGTCGAAAATCAGCCGTTTTTGCTCTAACATTAAATGCCTCCAAATGGTATTTAATTAACTTCCCGGGGTGAAGAAACCCTTTTTGAGAACTCAGAGTGAGTAAATTGGCCATTTTCATGCACTTTTAACCATTCCATAAATCTTGTGTTTTGGGCCCCTGGAAGCATGAAAATCACTTTAAACATGCTAATTTTAGCTCTAACACTGATGATCCACCTACAAATGTGAACTGACGTTCAAAAATAAAACATTTGAAAACGGACCATTTTCCACATTTCTGAAGCATGACGTAATGGGGGGGTGTTATCTCTTTTGTCGAAAATCAGCCGTTTTTGCTCTAACATTAAATGCCTCCAAATGGTATTTAATTAACTTCCCGGGGTGAAGAAACCCTTTTTGAGAACTCAGAGTGAGTAAATTGGCCATTTTCATGCACTTTTAACCATTCCATAAATCTTGTGTTTTGGGCCCCTGGAAGCATGAAAATCACTTTAAACATGCTAATTTTAGCTCTAACACTGATGATCCACCTACAAATGTGAACTGACGTTCAAAAATAAAACATTTGAAAACGGACCATTTTCCACATTTCTGAAGCATGACGTAATGGGGGGGGTGTTATCTCTTTTGTCGAAAATCAGCCGTTTTTGCTCGAACATTAAATGCCTCCAAATGGTATTTAATTAACTTCCCGGGGTGAAGAAACCCTTTTTGAGAACTCAGAGTGAGTAAATTGGCCATTTTCATGCACTTTTAACCATTCCATAAATCTTGTGTTTTGGGCCCCTGGAAGCATGAAAATCACTTTAAACATGCTAATTTTAGCTCTAACACTGATGATCCACCTACAAATGTGAACTGACGTTCAAAAATGAAACATTTGAAAACGGACCATTTCCCACATTTCTGAAGCATGACGTAATGGGGGGTGTTATCTCTTTTGTCGAAAATCAGCCGTTTTTGCTCGAACATTAAATGCCTCCAAATGGTATTTATTTCACTTCCCGAGCCCCTGGAAGCATGAAAATCACTTTAAACATGCTAATTTTAGCTCTAACACTGATGATCCACCTACAAATGTGAACTGACGTTCAAAAAAAAAACATTTGAAAACGGACCATTTTCCACATTTCTGAAGCATGACGTAATGGGGGGGTGTTATCTCTTTTGTCGAAAATCAGCCGTTTTTGCTCGAACATTAAATGCCTCCAAATGGTATTTAATTAACTTCCCGGGGTGAAGAAACCCTTTTTGAGAACTCAGAGTGAGTAAATTGGTCATTTTCATGCACTTTTAACCATTCCATAAATCTTGTGTTTTGGGCCCCTGGAAGCATGAAAATCACTTTAAACATGCTAATTTTAGCTCTAACACTGATGATCCACCTACAAATGTGAACTGACGTTCAAAAATAAAACATTTGAAAACGGACCATTTTCCACATTTCTGAAGCATGACGTAATGGGGGGGTGTTATCTCTTCTGTCGAAAATCAGCCTTTTTGCTCTAACATTAAATGCCTCCAAATGGTATTTAATTAACTTCCCGGGGTGAAGAAACCCTTTTTGAGAACTCAGAGTGAGTAAATTGGCCATTTTCATGCACTTTTAACCATTCCATAAATCTTGTGTTTTGGGCCCCTGGAAGCATGAAAATCACTTTAAACATGCTAATTTTAGCTCTAACACTGATGATCCACCTACAAATGTGAACTGACGTTCAAAAATAAAACATTTGAAAACGGACCATTTTCCACATTTCTGAAGCATGACGTAATGGGGGGGTGTTATCTCTTTTGTCGAAAATCAGCCGTTTTTGCTCTAACATTAAATGCCTCCAAATGGTATTTAATTAACTTCCCGGGGTGAAGAAACCCTTTTTGAGAACTCAGAGTGAGTAAATTGGCCATTTTCATGCACTTTTAACCATTCCATAAATCTTGTGTTTTGGGCCCCTGGAAGCATGAAAATCACTTTAAACATGCTAATTTTAGCTCTAACACTGATGATCCACCTACAAATGTGAACTGACGTTCAAAAATAAAACATTTGAAAACGGACCATTTTCCACATTTCTGAAGCATGACGTAATGGGGGGGGTGTTATCTCTTTTGTCGAAAATCAGCCGTTTTTGCTCGAACATTAAATGCCTCCAAATGGTATTTAATTAACTTCCCGGGGTGAAGAAACCCTTTTTGAGAACTCAGAGTGAGTAAATTGGCCATTTTCATGCACTTTTAACCATTCCATAAATCTTGTGTTTTGGGCCCCTGGAAGCATGAAAATCACTTTAAACATGCTAATTTTAGCTCTAACACTGATGATCCACCTACAAATGTGAACTGACGTTCAAAAATGAAACATTTGAAAACGGACCATTTCCCACATTTCTGAAGCATGACGTAATGGGGGGTGTTATCTCTTTTGTCGAAAATCAGCCGTTTTTGCTCGAACATTAAATGCCTCCAAATGGTATTTATTTCACTTCCCGAGCCCCTGGAAGCATGAAAATCACTTTAAACATGCTAATTTTAGCTCTAACACTGATGATCCACCTACAAATGTGAACTGACGTTCAAAAAAAAAACATTTGAAAACGGACCATTTTCCACATTTCTGAAGCATGACGTAATGGGGGGGTGTTATCTCTTTTGTCGAAAATCAGCCGTTTTTGCTCTAACATTAAATGCCTCCAAATGGTATTTAATTAACTTCCCGGGGTGAAGAAACCCTTTTTGAGAACTCAGAGTGAGTAAATTGGCCATTTTCATGCACTTTTAACCATTCCATAAATCTTGTGTTTTGGGCCCCTGGAAGCATGAAAATCACTTTAAACATGCTAATTTTAGCTCTAACACTGATGATCCACCTACAAATGTGAACTGACGTTCAAAAATGAAACATTTGAAAACGGACCATTTTCCACATTTCTGAAGCATGACGTAATGGGGGGGTGTTATCTCTTTTGTCGAAAATCAGCCGTTTTTGCTCGAACATTAAATGCCTCCAAATGGTATTTATTTCACTTCCCGAGCCCCTGGAAGCATGAAAATCACTTTAAACATGCTAATTTTAGCTCTAACACTTATGATCCACCTACAAATGTGAACTGACGTTCAAAAATAAAACATTTGAAAACGGACCATTTTCCACATTTCTGAAGCATGACGTAATGGGGGGTGTTATCTCTTTTGTCGAAAATCAGCCGTTTTTGCTCGAACATTAAATGCCTCCAAATGGTATTTAATTAACTTCCCGAGCCCCTGGAAGCATGAAAATCACTTTAAACATGCTAATTTTAGCTCTAACACTGATGATCCACCTACAAATGTGAACTGACGTTCAAAAATAAAACATTTGAAAACGGACCATTTTCCACATTTCTGAAGCATGACGTAATGGGGGGGTGTTATCTCTTTTGTCGAAAATCAGCCGTTTTTGCTCGAACATTAAATGCCTCCAAATGGTATTTATTTCACTTCCCGAGCCCCTGGAAGCATGAAAATCACTTTAAACATGCTAATTTTAGCTCTAACACTGATGATCCACCTACAAATGTGAACTGACGTTCAAAAATAAAACATTTGAAAACGGACCATTTTCCACATTTCTAAAGCATGACGTAATGGGGGGGTGTTAGCTCTTTCGTCGAAAATCAGCCGTTTTTGCTCGAACATTAAATGCCTCCAAATGGTATTTAATTAACTTCCCGGGGTGAAGAAACCCTTTTTGAGAACTCAGAGTGAGTAAATTGGTCATTTTCATGCACTTTTAACCATTCCATAAATCTTGTGTTTTGGGCCCCTGGAAGCATGAAAATCACTTTAAACATGCTAATTTTAGCTCTAACACTGATGATCCACCTACAAATGTGAACTGACGTTCAAAAATAAAACATTTGAAAACGGACCATTTTCCACATTTCTGAAGCATGACGTAATGGGGGGGTGTTATCTCTTCTGTCGAAAATCAGCCTTTTTGCTCTAACATTAAATGCCTCCAAATGGTATTTAATTAACTTCCCGGGGTGAAGAAACCCTTTTTGAGAACTCAGAGTGAGTAAATTGGCCATTTTCATGCACTTTTAACCATTCCATAAATCTTGTGTTTTGGGCCCCTGGAAGCATGAAAATCACTTTAAACATGCTAATTTTAGCTCTAACACTGATGATCCACCTACAAATGTGAACTGACGTTCAAAAATAAAACATTTGAAAACGGACCATTTTCCACATTTCTGAAGCATGACGTAATGGGGGGGTGTTATCTCTTTTGTCGAAAATCAGCCGTTTTTGCTCTAACATTAAATGCCTCCAAATGGTATTTAATTAACTTCCCGGGGTGAAGAAACCCTTTTTGAGAACTCAGAGTGAGTAAATTGGCAATTTTCATGCACTTTTAACCATTCCATAAATCTTGTGTTTTGGGACCCTGGAAGCATGAAAATCACTTTAAACATGCTAATTTTAGCTCTAACACTGATGATCCACCTACAAATGTGAACTGACGTTCAAAAATAAAACATTTGAAAACGGACCATTTTCCACATTTCTGAAGCATGACGTAATAGGGGGGTGTTATCTCTTTTGTCGAAAATCAGCCGTTTTTGCTCTAACATTAAATGCCTCCAAATGGTATTTAATTAACTTCCCGGGGTGAAGAAACCCTTTTTGAGAACTCAGAGTGAGTAAATTGGCCATTTTCATGCACTTTTAACCATTCCATAAATCTTGTGTTTTGGGCCCCTGGAAGCATGAAAATCACCTTAAACATGCTAATTTTAGCTCTAACACTGATGATCCACCTACAAATGTGAACTGACGTTCAAAAATAAAACATTTGAAAACGGACCATTTTCCACATTTCTGAAGCATGACGTAATGGGGGGGTGTTATCTCTTTTGTCGAAAATCAGCCGTTTTTGCTCGAACATTAAATGCCTCCAAATGGTATTTATTTCACTTCCTGAGCCCCTGGAAGCATGAAAATCACTTTAAACATGCTAATTTTAGCTCTAACACTGATGATCCACCTACAAATGTGAACTGACGTTCAAAAATAAAACATTTGAAAACGGACCATTTTCCACATTTCTGAAGCATGACGTAATGGGGGGGTGTTATCTCTTTTGTCGAAAATCAGCCGTTTTTGCTCTAACATTAAATGCCTCCGAATGGTATTTAATTAACTTCCCGGGGTGAAGAAACCCTTTTTGAGAACTCAGAGTGAGTAAATTGGCCATTTTCATGCACTTTTAACCATTCCATAAATCTTGTGTTTTGGGCCCCTGGAAGCATGAAAATCACTTTAAACATGCTAATTTTAGCTCTAACACTGATGATCCACCTACAAATGTGAACTGACGTTCAAAAATAAAACATTTGAAAACGGACCATTTTCCACATTTCTGAAGCATGACGTAATGGGGGGATGTTATCTCTTTTGTCGAAAATCAGCCGTTTTTGCTTGAACATTAAATGCCTCCAAATGGTATTTAATTAACTTCCCGAGCCCCTGGAAGCATGAAAATCACTTTAAACATGCTAATTTTAGCTCTAACACTGATGATCCACCTACAAATGTGAACTGACGTTCAAAAATAAAACATTTGAAAACGGACCATTTTCCACATTTCTGAAGCATGACGTAATGGGGGGGTGTTATCTCTTTTGTCGAAAATCAGCCGTTTTTGCTCGAACATTAAATGCCTCCAAATGGTATTTATTTCACTTCCCGAGCCCCTGGAAGCATGAAAATCACTTTAAACATGCTAATTTTAGCTCTAACACTGATGATCCACCTACAAATGTGAACTGACGTTCAAAAATAAAACATTTGAAAACGGACCATTTTCCACATTTCTAAAGCATGACGTAATGGGGGGGTGTTTGCTCTTTCGTCAAAAATCAGCCGTTTTTGCTCGAACATTAAAATCCTCCAAATGGTATTTAATTAACTTCCCAGGGTGAAGAAACCCTTTTTGAGAACTCAGAGTGAGTAAATTGGCCATTTTCATGCACTTTTAACCATTCCATAAATCTTGTGTTTTGGGCCCCTGGAAGCATGAAAATCACTTTAAACATGCTAATTTTAGCTCTAACACTGATGATCCACCTACAAATGTGAACTGACGTTCAAAAATAAAACATTTGAAAACGGACCATTTTCCACATTTCTGAAGCATGGCGTAATGGGGGGGTGTTATCTCTTTTGTCGAAAATCAGCCGTTTTTGCTCTAACATTAAATGCCTCCAAATGGTATTTAATTAACTTCCCGAGCCCCTGGAAGCATGAAAATCACTTTAAACATGCTAATTTTAGCTCTAACACTGATGATCCACCTACAAATGTGAACTGACGTTCAAAAATAAAACATTTGAAAACGGACCATTTTCCACATTTCTGAAGCATGACGTAATGGGGGGGGGTGTTATCTCTTTTATCGAAAATCAGCCGTTTTTGCTCGAACATTAAATGCCTCCAAATGGTATTTAATTAACTTCCCGAGCCCCTGGAAGCATGAAAATCACTTTAAACATGCTAATTTTAGCTCTAACACTGATGATCCACCTACAAATGTGAACTGACGTTCAAAAATAAAACATTTGAAAACGGACCTTTTTCCACATTTCTGAAGCATGACGTAATGGGGGGTGTTATCTCTTTTGTCGAAAATCAGCCGTTTTTGCTCTAACATTAAATGCCTCCAAATGGTATTTAATTAACTTCCCGGGGTGTAGAAACCCTTTTTGAGAACTCAGAGTGAGTAAATTGGCCATTTTCATGCACTTTTAACCATTCCATAAATCTTGTGTTTTGGGCCCCTGGAAGCATGAAAATCACTTTAAACATGCTAATTTTAGCTCTAACACTGATGATCCACCTACAAATGTGAACTGACGTTCAAAAATAAAACATTTGAAAACAGACCATTTTCCACATTTCTGAAGCATGACGTAATGGGGGGGTGTTATCTCTTTTGTCGAAAATCAGCCGTTTTTGCTCTAACATTAAATGCCTCCAAATGGTATTTAATTAACTTCCCGGGGTGAAGAAACCCTTTTTGAGAACTCAGAGTGAGTAAATTGGCCATTTTCATGCACTTTTAACCATTCCATAAATCTTGTGTTTTGGGCCCCTGGAAGCATGAAAATCACTTTAAACATGCTAATTTTAGCTCTAACACTGATGATCCACCTACAAATGTGAACTGACGTTCAAAAATAAAACATTTGAAAACGGACCATTTTCCACATTTCTGAAGCATGGCGTAATGGGGGGGTGTTATCTCTTTTGTCGAAAATCAGCCGTTTTTGCTCTAACATTAAATGCCTCCAAATGGTATTTAATTAACTTCCCGAGCCCCTGGAAGCATGGAAATCACTTTAAACATGCTAATTTTAGCTCTAACACTGATGATCCACCTACAAATGTGAACTGACGTTCAAAAATAAAACATTTGAAAACGGACCATTTTCCACATTTCTGAAGCATGACGTAATGGGGGGGGGGGTGTTATCTCTTTTATCGAAAATCAGCCGTTTTTGCTCGAACATTAAATGCCTCCAAATGGTATTTAATTAACTTCCCTAGCCCCTGGAAGCATGAAAATCACTTTAAACATGCTAATTTTAGCTCTAACACTGATGATCCACCTACAAATGTGAACTGACGTTCAAAAATAAAACATTTGAAAACGGACCATTTTCCACATTTCTGAAGCATGACGTAATGGGGGGGTGTTATCTCTTTTGTCGAAAATCAGCCGTTTTTGCTCGAACATTAAATGCCTCCAAATGGTATTTAATTAACTTCCCGGGGTGAAGAAACCCTTTTTGAGAACTCAGAGTGAGTAAATTGGCCATTTTCATGCACTTTTAACCATTCCATAAATCTTGTGTTTTGGGCCCCTGGAAGCATGAAAATCACTTTAAACATGCTAATTTTAGCTCTAACACTGATGATCCACCTACAAATGTGAACTGACGTTCAAAAATAAAACATTTGAAAACGGACCATTTTCCACATTTCTGAAGCATGACGTAATGGGGGGGTGTTATCTCTTTTGTCGAAAATCAGCCGTTTTTGCTCGAACATTAAATGCCTCCAAATGGTATTTAATTAACTTCCCGGGGTGAAGAAACCCTTTTTGAGAACTCAGAGTGAGTAAATTGGCCATTTTCATGCACTTTTAACCATTCCATAAATCTTGTGTTTTGGGCCCCTGGAAGCATGAAAATCACTTTAAACATGCTAATTTTAGCTCTAACACTGATGATCCACCTACAAATGTGAACTGACGTTCAAAAATGAAACATTTGAAAACGGACCATTTTCCACATTTCTGAAGCATGACGTAATGGGGGGGTGTTATCTCTTTTGTCGAAAATCAGCCGTTTTTGCTCAAACATTAAATGCCTCCAAATGGTATTTATTTCACTTCCCGAGCCCCTGGAAGCATGAAAATCACTTTAAACATGCTAATTTTAGCTCTAACACTGATGATCCACCTACAAATGTGAACTGACGTTCAAAAATAAAACATTTGAAAACGGACCATTTTCCACATTTCTGAAGCATGACGTAATGGGGGGGTGTTATCTCTTTTGTCGAAAATCAGCCGTTTTTGCTCGAACATTAAATGCCTCCAAATGGTATTTAATTAACTTCCCGGGGTGAAGAAACCCTTTTTGAGAACTCAGAGTGAGTAAATTGGCCATTTTCATGCACTTTTAACCATTCCATAAATCTTGTGTTTTGGGCCCCTGGAAGCATGAAAATCACTTTAAACATGCTAATTTTAGCTCTAACACTGATGATCCACCTACAAATGTGAACTGACGTTCAAAAATGAAACATTTGAAAACGGACCATTTTCCACATTTCTGAAGCATGACGTAATGGGGGGGTGTTATCTCTTTTGTCGAAAATCAGCCGTTTTTGCTCAAACATTAAATGCCTCCAAATGGTATTTATTTCACTTCCCGAGCCCCTGGAAGCATGAAAATCACTTTAAACATGCTAATTTTAGCTCTAACACTGATGATCCACCTACAAATGTGAACTGACGTTCAAAAATAAAACATTTGAAAACGGACCATTTTCCACATTTCTGAAGCATGACGTAATGGGGGGGCGTTATCTCTTTTGTCGAAAATCAGCCGTTTTTGCTCGAACATTAAATGCCTCCAAATGGTATTTAATTAACTTCCCGAGCCCCTGGAAGCATGAAAATCACTTTAAACATGCTAATTTTAGCTCTAACACTGATGATCCACCTACAAATGTGAACTGACGTTCAAAAATAAAACATTTGAAAACGGACCATTTTCCACATTTCTGAAGCATGACGTAATGGGGGGGGTGTTATCTCTTTTGTCGAAAATCAGCCGTTTTTGCTCGAACATTAAATGCCTCCAAATGGTATTTAATTAACTTCCCGAGCCCCTGGAAGCATGAAAATCACTTTAAACATACTAATTTTAGCTCTAACACTGATGATCCACCTGCAAATGTGAACTGACGTTCAAAAATAAAACATTTGAAAACGGACCATTTTCCACATTTCTGAAGCATGACGTAATGGGGGGTGTTATCTCTTTTGTCGAAAATCAGCCGTTTTTGCTCTAACATTAAATGCCTCCAAATGGTATTTACTTAACTTCCCGGGGTGAAGAAACCCTTTTTGAGAACTCAGAGTGAGTAAATTGGCCATTTTCATGCACTTTTAACCATTCCATAAATCTTGTGTTTTGGGCCCTGGAAGCATGAAAATCACTTTAAACATGCTAATTTTAGCTCTAACACTGATGATCCACATACAAATGTGAACTGACGTTCAAAAATAAAACATTTGAAAACGGACCATTTTCCACATTTCTGAAGCATGACGTAATGGGGGGGTGTTATCTCTTTTGTCGAAAATCAGCCGTTTTTGCTCTAACATTAAATGCCTCCAAATGGTATTTAATTAACTTCCCGGGGTGAAGAAACCCTTTTTGAGAACTCAGAGTGAGTAAATTGGCCATTTTCATGCACTTTTAACCATTCCATAAATCTTGTGTTTTGGGCCCTAAGAAGCATGAAAATCACTTTAAACATGCTAATTTTAGCTCTAACACTGATGATCCACCTACAAATGTGAACTGACGTTCAAAAATAAAACATTTGAAAACGGACCATTTTCCACATTTCTGAAGCATGACGTAATGGGGGGGTGTTATCTCTTTTGTCGAAAATCAGCCGTTTTTGCTCGAACATTAAATGCCTCCAAATGGTATTTAATTAACTTCCCGAGCCCCTGGAAGCATGAAAATCACTTTAAACATGCTAATTTTAGCTCTAACACTGATGATCCACCTACAAATGTGAACTGACATTCAAAAATAAAACATTTGAAAATGGACCATTTTCCACATTTCTGAAGCATGACGTAATGGGGGGGTGTTATCTCTTTTGTGGAAAATCAGCCGTTTTTGCTCGAACATTAAATGCCTCCAAATGGTATTTATTTCACTTCCCGAGCCCCTGGAAGCATGAAAATCACTTTAAACCTGCTAATTTTAGCTCTAACACTGATGATCCACCTACAAATGTGAACTGACGTTCAAAAATAAAACATTTGAAAACGGACCATTTTCCACATTTCTGAAGCATGACGTAATGGGGGGGTGTTATCTCTTTTGTGGAAAATCAGCCTTTTTTGCTCGAACATTAAATGCCTCCAAATGGTATTTATTTCACTTCCCGAGCCCCTGGAAGCATGAAAATCACTTTAAACATGCTAATTTTAGCTCTAACACTGATGATCCACCTACAAATGTGAACTGACGTTCAAAAATAAAACATTTGAAAACGGACCATTTTCCACATTTCTGAAGCATGACGTAATGGGGGGGTGTTATCTCTTTTGTCGAAAATCAGCCGTTTTTGCTCGAACATTAAATGCCTCCAAATGGTATTTAATTAACTTCCCGAGCCCCTGGAAGCATGAAAATCACTTTAAACATTCTAATTTTAGCTCTAACACTGATGATCCACCTACAAATGTGAACTGACGTTCAAAAATAAAACATTTGAAAACGGACCATTTTCCACATTTCTGAAGCATGACGTAATGGGGGGGTGTTATCTCTTTTGTCGAAAATCAGCCGTTTTTGCTCGAACATTAAATGCCTCCAAATGGTATTCATTTCACTTCCCGAGCCCCTGGAAGCATGAAAATCACTTTAAACATGCTAATTTTAGCTCTAACACTGATGATCCACCTACAAATGTGAACTGACGTTCAAAAATAAAACATTTGAAAACGGACCATTTTCCACATTTCTAAAGCATGACGTAATGGGGGGTGTTAGCTCTTTCGTCGAAAATCAGCCGTTTTTGCTCGAACATTAAAATCCTCCAAATGGTATTTAATTAACTTCCCGGGGTGAAGAAACCCTTTTTGAGAACTCAGAGTGAGTAAATTGGCCATTTTCATGCACTTTTAACCATTCCATAAATCTTGTGTTTTGGGCCCCTGGAAGCATGAAAATCACTTTAAACATGCTAATTTTAGCTCTAACACTGATGATCCACCTACAAATGTGAACTGACGTTCAAAAATAAAACATTTGAAAACGGACCATTTTCCACATTTCTGAAGCATGACGTAATGGGGGGGTGTTATCTCTTTTGTCGAAAATCAGCCGTTTTTGCTCTAACATTAAATGCCTCCAAATGGTATTTAATAACTTCCCGGGGTGAAGAAACCCTTTTTGAGAACTCAGAGTGAGTAAATTGGCCATTTTCATGCACTTTTAACCATTCCATAAATCTTGTGTTTTGGGCCCCTGGAAGCATGAAAATCACTTTAAACATGCTAATTTTAGCTCTAACACTGATGATCCACCTACAAATGTGAACTGACGTTCAAAAATAAAACATTTGAAAACGGACCATTTTCCACATTTCTGAAGCATGACGTAATGGGGGGGTGTTATCTCTTTTGTCGAAAATCAGCCGTTTTTGCTCGAACATTAAATGCCTCCAAATGGTATTTAATTAACTTCCCGGGGTGAAGAAACCCTTTTTGAGAACTCAGAGTGAGTAAATTGGCCATTTTCATGCACTTTTAACCATTCCATAAATCTTGTGTTTTGGGCCCCTGGAAGCATGAAAATCACTTTAAACATGCTAATTTTAGCTCTAACACTGATGATCCACCTACAAATGTGAACTGACGTTCAAAAATAAAACATTTGAAAACGGACCATTTTCCACATTTCTGAAGCATGACGTAATGGGGGGGTGTTATCTCTTTTGTCGAAAATCAGCCGTTTTTGCTCGAACATTAAATGCCTCCAAATGGTATTTAATTAACTTCCCGGGGTGAAGAAACCCTTTTTGAGAACTCAGAGTGAGTAAATTGGCCATTTTCATGCACTTTTAACCATTCCATAAATCTTGTGTTTTGGGCCCCTGGAAGCATGAAAATCACTTTAAACATGCTAATTTTAGCTCTAACACTGATGATCCACCTACAAATGTGAACTGACGTTCAAAAATGAAACATTTGAAAACGGACCATTTTCCACATTTCTGAAGCATGACGTAATGGGGGGGTGTTATCTCTTTTGTCGAAAATCAGCCGTTTTTGCTCAAACATTAAATGCCTCCAAATGGTATTTATTTCACTTCCCGAGCCCCTGGAAGCATGAAAATCACTTTAAACATGCTAATTTTAGCTCTAACACTGATGATCCACCTACAAATGTGAACTGACGTTCAAAAATAAAACATTTGAAAACGGACCATTTTCCACATTTCTGAAGCATGACGTAATGGGGGGGTGTTATCTCTTTTGTCGAAAATCAGCCGTTTTTGCTCGAACATTAAATGCCTCCAAATGGTATTTAATTAACTTCCCGGGGTGAAGAAACCCTTTTTGAGAACTCAGAGTGAGTAAATTGGCCATTTTCATGCACTTTTAACCATTCCATAAATCTTGTGTTTTGGGCCCCTGGAAGCATGAAAATCACTTTAAACATGCTAATTTTAGCTCTAACACTGATGATCCACCTACAAATGTGAACTGACGTTCAAAAATGAAACATTTGAAAACGGACCATTTTCCACATTTCTGAAGCATGACGTAATGGGGGGGTGTTATCTCTTTTGTCGAAAATCAGCCGTTTTTGCTCAAACATTAAATGCCTCCAAATGGTATTTATTTCACTTCCCGAGCCCCTGGAAGCATGAAAATCACTTTAAACATGCTAATTTTAGCTCTAACACTGATGATCCACCTACAAATGTGAACTGACGTTCAAAAATAAAACATTTGAAAACGGACCATTTTCCACATTTCTGAAGCATGACGTAATGGGGGGGCGTTATCTCTTTTGTCGAAAATCAGCCGTTTTTGCTCGAACATTAAATGCCTCCAAATGGTATTTAATTAACTTCCCGAGCCCCTGGAAGCATGAAAATCACTTTAAACATGCTAATTTTAGCTCTAACACTGATGATCCACCTACAAATGTGAACTGACGTTCAAAAATAAAACATTTGAAAACGGACCATTTTCCACATTTCTGAAGCATGACGTAATGGGGGGGGTGTTATCTCTTTTGTCGAAAATCAGCCGTTTTTGCTCGAACATTAAATGCCTCCAAATGGTATTTAATTAACTTCCCGAGCCCCTGGAAGCATGAAAATCACTTTAAACATACTAATTTTAGCTCTAACACTGATGATCCACCTGCAAATGTGAACTGACGTTCAAAAATAAAACATTTGAAAACGGACCATTTTCCACATTTCTGAAGCATGACGTAATGGGGGGTGTTATCTCTTTTGTCGAAAATCAGCCGTTTTTGCTCTAACATTAAATGCCTCCAAATGGTATTTACTTAACTTCCCGGGGTGAAGAAACCCTTTTTGAGAACTCAGAGTGAGTAAATTGGCCATTTTCATGCACTTTTAACCATTCCATAAATCTTGTGTTTTGGGCCCTGGAAGCATGAAAATCACTTTAAACATGCTAATTTTAGCTCTAACACTGATGATCCACCTACAAATGTGAACTGACGTTCAAAAATAAAACATTTGAAAACGGACCATTTTCCACATTTCTGAAGCATGACGTAATGGGGGGGTGTTATCTCTTTTGTCGAAAATCAGCCGTTTTTGCTCTAACATTAAATGCCTCCAAATGGTATTTAATTAACTTCCCGGGGTGAAGAAACCCTTTTTGAGAACTCAGAGTGAGTAAATTGGCCATTTTCATGCACTTTTAACCATTCCATAAATCTTGTGTTTTGGGCCCTAAGAAGCATGAAAATCACTTTAAACATGCTAATTTTAGCTCTAACACTGATGATCCACCTACAAATGTGAACTGACGTTCAAAAATAAAACATTTGAAAACGGACCATTTTCCACATTTCTGAAGCATGACGTAATGGGGGGGTGTTATCTCTTTTGTCGAAAATCAGCCGTTTTTGCTCGAACATTAAATGCCTCCAAATGGTATTTAATTAACTTCCCGAGCCCCTGGAAGCATGAAAATCACTTTAAACATGCTAATTTTAGCTCTAACACTGATGATCCACCTACAAATGTGAACTGACATTCAAAAATAAAACATTTGAAAATGGACCATTTTCCACATTTCTGAAGCATGACGTAATGGGGGGGTGTTATCTCTTTTGTGGAAAATCAGCCGTTTTTGCTCGAACATTAAATGCCTCCAAATGGTATTTATTTCACTTCCCGAGCCCCTGGAAGCATGAAAATCACTTTAAACATGCTAATTTTAGCTCTAACACTGATGATCCACCTACAAATGTGAACTGACGTTCAAAAATAAAACATTTGAAAACGGACCATTTTCCACATTTCTGAAGCATGACGTAATGGGGGGGTGTTATCTCTTTTGTGGAAAATCAGCCTTTTTTGCTCGAACATTAAATGCCTCCAAATGGTATTTATTTCACTTCCCGAGCCCCTGGAAGCATGAAAATCACTTTAAACATGCTAATTTTAGCTCTAACACTGATGATCCACCTACAAATGTGAACTGACGTTCAAAAATAAAACATTTGAAAACGGACCATTTTCCACATTTCTGAAGCATGACGTAATGGGGGGGTGTTATCTCTTTTGTCGAAAATCAGCCGTTTTTGCTCGAACATTAAATGCCTCCAAATGGTATTTAATTAACTTCCCGAGCCCCTGGAAGCATGAAAATCACTTTAAACATTCTAATTTTAGCTCTAACACTGATGATCCACCTACAAATGTGAACTGACGTTCAAAAATAAAACATTTGAAAACGGACCATTTTCCACATTTCTGAAGCATGACGTAATGGGGGGGTGTTATCTCTTTTGTCGAAAATCAGCCGTTTTTGCTCGAACATTAAATGCCTCCAAATGGTATTCATTTCACTTCCCGAGCCCCTGGAAGCATGAAAATCACTTTAAACATGCTAATTTTAGCTCTAACACTGATGATCCACCTACAAATGTGAACTGACGTTCAAAAATAAAACATTTGAAAACGGACCATTTTCCACATTTCTAAAGCATGACGTAATGGGGGGTGTTAGCTCTTTCGTCGAAAATCAGCCGTTTTTGCTCGAACATTAAAATCCTCCAAATGGTATTTAATTAACTTCCCGGGGTGAAGAAACCCTTTTTGAGAACTCAGAGTGAGTAAATTGGCCATTTTCATGCACTTTTAACCATTCCATAAATCTTGTGTTTTGGGCCCCTGGAAGCATGAAAATCACTTTAAACATGCTAATTTTAGCTCTAACACTGATGATCCACCTACAAATGTGAACTGACGTTCAAAAATAAAACATTTGAAAACGGACCATTTTCCACATTTCTGAAGCATGACGTAATGGGGGGGTGTTATCTCTTTTGTCGAACATCAGCCGTTTTTGCTCTAACATTAAATGCCTCCAAATGGTATTTAATAACTTCCCGGGGTGAAGAAACCCTTTTTGAGAACTCAGAGTGAGTAAATTGGCCATTTTCATGCACTTTTAACCATTCCATAAATCTTGTGTTTTGGGCCCCTGGAAGCATGAAAATCACTTTAAACATGCTAATTTTAGCTCTAACACTGATGATCCACCTACAAATGTGAACTGACGTTCAAAAATAAAACATTTGAAAACGGACCATTTTCCACATTTCTGAAGCATGACGTAATGGGGGGGTGTTATCTCTTTTGTCGAAAATCAGCCGTTTTTGCTCGAACATTAAATGCCTCCAAATGGTATTTAATTAACTTCCCGGGGTGAAGAAACCCTTTTTGAGAACTCAGAGTGAGTAAATTGGCCATTTTCATGCACTTTTAACCATTCCATAAATCTTGTGTTTTGGGCCCCTGGAAGCATGAAAATCACTTTAAACATGCTAATTTTAGCTCTAACACTGATGATCCACCTACAAATGTGAACTGACGTTCAAAAATAAAACATTTGAAAACGGACCATTTTCCACATTTCTGAAGCATGACGTAATGGGGGGGTGTTATCTCTTTTGTCGAAAATCAGCCGTTTTTGCTCGAACATTAAATGCCTCCAAATGGTATTTAATTAACTTCCCGGGGTGAAGAAACCCTTTTTGAGAACTCAGAGTGAGTAAATTGGCCATTTTCATGCACTTTTAACCATTCCATAAATCTTGTGTTTTGGGCCCCTGGAAGCATGAAAATCACTTTAAACATGCTAATTTTAGCTCTAACACTGATGATCCACCTACAAATGTGAACTGACGTTCAAAAATGAAACATTTGAAAACGGACCATTTTCCACATTTCTGAAGCATGACGTAATGGGGGGGTGTTATCTCTTTTGTCGAAAATCAGCCGTTTTTGCTCAAACATTAAATGCCTCCAAATGGTATTTATTTCACTTCCCGAGCCCCTGGAAGCATGAAAATCACTTTAAACATGCTAATTTTAGCTCTAACACTGATGATCCACCTACAAATGTGAACTGACGTTCAAAAATAAAACATTTGAAAACGGACCATTTTCCACATTTCTGAAGCATGACGTAATGGGGGGGTGTTATCTCTTTTGTCGAAAATCAGCCGTTTTTGCTCGAACATTAAATGCCTCCAAATGGTAT
Source organism: Lissotriton vulgaris (assembly GCF_964263255.1). Lineage (NCBI taxonomy): Eukaryota > Metazoa > Chordata > Amphibia > Caudata > Salamandridae > Lissotriton > Lissotriton vulgaris. The sequence continues at coordinate 47,838 of NW_028251457.1, read as the reverse complement.
TTAATTAACTTCCCGGGGTGAAGAAACCCTTTTTGAGAACTCAGAGTGAGTAAATTGGCCATTTTCATGCACTTTTAACCATTCCATAAATCTTGTGTTTTGGGCCCCTGGAAGCATGAAAATCACTTTAAACATGCTAATTTTAGCTCTAACACTGATGATCCACCTACAAATGTGAACTGACGTTCAAAAATGAAACATTTGAAAACGGACCATTTTCCACATTTCTGAAGCATGACGTAATGGGGGGGTGTTATCTCTTTTGTCGAAAATCAGCCGTTTTTGCTCAAACATTAAATGCCTCCAAATGGTATTTATTTCACTTCCCGAGCCCCTGGAAGCATGAAAATCACTTTAAACATGCTAATTTTAGCTCTAACACTGATGATCCACCTACAAATGTGAACTGACGTTCAAAAATAAAACATTTGAAAACGGACCATTTTCCACATTTCTGAAGCATGACGTAATGGGGGGGCGTTATCTCTTTTGTCGAAAATCAGCCGTTTTTGCTCGAACATTAAATGCCTCCAAATGGTATTTAATTAACTTCCCGAGCCCCTGGAAGCATGAAAATCACTTTAAACATGCTAATTTTAGCTCTAACACTGATGATCCACCTACAAATGTGAACTGACGTTCAAAAATAAAACATTTGAAAACGGACCATTTTCCACATTTCTGAAGCATGACGTAATGGGGGGGGTGTTATCTCTTTTGTCGAAAATCAGCCGTTTTTGCTCGAACATTAAATGCCTCCAAATGGTATTTAATTAACTTCCCGAGCCCCTGGAAGCATGAAAATCACTTTAAACATACTAATTTTAGCTCTAACACTGATGATCCACCTGCAAATGTGAACTGACGTTCAAAAATAAAACATTTGAAAACGGACCATTTTCCACATTTCTGAAGCATGACGTAATGGGGGGTGTTATCTCTTTTGTCGAAAATCAGCCGTTTTTGCTCTAACATTAAATGCCTCCAAATGGTATTTACTTAACTTCCCGGGGTGAAGAAACCCTTTTTGAGAACTCAGAGTGAGTAAATTGGCCATTTTCATGCACTTTTAACCATTCCATAAATCTTGTGTTTTGGGCCCTGGAAGCATGAAAATCACTTTAAACATGCTAATTTTAGCTCTAACACTGATGATCCACCTACAAATGTGAACTGACGTTCAAAAATAAAACATTTGAAAACGGACCATTTTCCACATTTCTGAAGCATGACGTAATGGGGGGGTGTTATCTCTTTTGTCGAAAATCAGCCGTTTTTGCTCTAACATTAAATGCCTCCAAATGGTATTTAATTAACTTCCCGGGGTGAAGAAACCCTTTTTGAGAACTCAGAGTGAGTAAATTGGCCATTTTCATGCACTTTTAACCATTCCATAAATCTTGTGTTTTGGGCCCTAAGAAGCATGAAAATCACTTTAAACATGCTAATTTTAGCTCTAACACTGATGATCCACCTACAAATGTGAACTGACGTTCAAAAATAAAACATTTGAAAACGGACCATTTTCCACATTTCTGAAGCATGACGTAATGGGGGGGTGTTATCTCTTTTGTCGAAAATCAGCCGTTTTTGCTCGAACATTAAATGCCTCCAAATGGTATTTAATTAACTTCCCGAGCCCCTGGAAGCATGAAAATCACTTTAAACATGCTAATTTTAGCTCTAACACTGATGATCCACCTACAAATGTGAACTGACATTCAAAAATAAAACATTTGAAAATGGACCATTTTCCACATTTCTGAAGCATGACGTAATGGGGGGGTGTTATCTCTTTTGTGGAAAATCAGCCGTTTTTGCTCGAACATTAAATGCCTCCAAATGGTATTTATTTCACTTCCCGAGCCCCTGGAAGCATGAAAATCACTTTAAACATGCTAATTTTAGCTCTAACACTGATGATCCACCTACAAATGTGAACTGACGTTCAAAAATAAAACATTTGAAAACGGACCATTTTCCACATTTCTGAAGCATGACGTAATGGGGGGGTGTTATCTCTTTTGTGGAAAATCAGCCTTTTTTGCTCGAACATTAAATGCCTCCAAATGGTATTTATTTCACTTCCTGAGCCCCTGGAAGCATGAAAATCACTTTAAACATGCTAATTTTAGCTCTAACACTGATGATCCACCTACAAATGTGAACTGACGTTCAAAAATAAAACATTTGAAAACGGACCATTTTCCACATTTCTGAAGCATGACGTAATGGGGGGGTGTTATCTCTTTTGTCGAAAATCAGCCGTTTTTGCTCGAACATTAAATGCCTCCAAATGGTATTTAATTAACTTCCCGAGCCCCTGGAAGCATGAAAATCACTTTAAACATTCTAATTTTAGCTCTAACACTGATGATCCACCTACAAATGTGAACTGACGTTCAAAAATAAAACATTTGAAAACGGACCATTTTCCACATTTCTGAAGCATGACGTAATGGGGGGGTGTTATCTCTTTTGTCGAAAATCAGCCGTTTTTGCTCGAACATTAAATGCCTCCAAATGGTATTCATTTCACTTCCCGAGCCCCTGGAAGCATGAAAATCACTTTAAACATGCTAATTTTAGCTCTAACACTGATGATCCACCTACAAATGTGAACTGACGTTCAAAAATAAAACATTTGAAAACGGACCATTTTCCACATTTCTAAAGCATGACGTAATGGGGGGTGTTAGCTCTTTCGTCGAAAATCAGCCGTTTTTGCTCGAACATTAAAATCCTCCAAATGGTATTTAATTAACTTCCCGGGGTGAAGAAACCCTTTTTGAGAACTCAGAGTGAGTAAATTGGCCATTTTCATGCACTTTTAACCATTCCATAAATCTTGTGTTTTGGGCCCCTGGAAGCATGAAAATCACTTTAAACATGCTAATTTTAGCTCTAACACTGATGATCCACCTACAAATGTGAACTGACGTTCAAAAATAAAACATTTGAAAACGGACCATTTTCCACATTTCTGAAGCATGACGTAATGGGGGGGTGTTATCTCTTTTGTCGAAAATCAGCCGTTTTTGCTCTAACATTAAATGCCTCCAAATGGTATTTAATAACTTCCCGGGGTGAAGAAACCCTTTTTGAGAACTCAGAGTGAGTAAATTGGCCATTTTCATGCACTTTTAACCATTCCATAAATCTTGTGTTTTGGGCCCCTGGAAGCATGAAAATCACTTTAAACATGCTAATTTTAGCTCTAACACTGATGATCCACCTACAAATGTGAACTGACGTTCAAAAATAAAACATTTGAAAACGGACCATTTTCCACATTTCTGAAGCATGACGTAATGGGGGGGTGTTATCTCTTTTGTCGAAAATCAGCCGTTTTTGCTCGAACATTAAATGCCTCCAAATGGTATTTAATTAACTTCCCGGGGTGAAGAAACCCTTTTTGAGAACTCAGAGTGAGTAAATTGGCCATTTTCATGCACTTTTAACCATTCCATAAATCTTGTGTTTTGGGCCCCTGGAAGCATGAAAATCACTTTAAACATGCTAATTTTAGCTCTAACACTGATGATCCACCTACAAATGTGAACTGACGTTCAAAAATAAAACATTTGAAAACGGACCATTTTCCACATTTCTGAAGCATGACGTAATGGGGGGGTGTTATCTCTTTTGTCGAAAATCAGCCGTTTTTGCTCGAACATTAAATGCCTCCAAATGGTATTTAATTAACTTCCCGGGGTGAAGAAACCCTTTTTGAGAACTCAAAGTGAGTAAATTGGCCATTTTCATGCACTTTTAACCATTCCATAAATCTTGTGTTTTGGGCCCCTGGAAGCATGAAAATCACTTTAAACATGCTAATTTTAGCTCTAACACTGATGATCCACCTACAAATGTGAACTGACGTTCAAAAATGAAACATTTGAAAACGGACCATTTTCCACATTTCTGAAGCATGACGTAATGGGGGGGTGTTATCTCTTTTGTCGAAAATCAGCCGTTTTTGCTCAAACATTAAATGCCTCCAAATGGTATTTATTTCACTTCCCGAGCCCCTGGAAGCATGAAAATCACTTTAAACATGCTAATTTTAGCTCTAACACTGATGATCCACCTACAAATGTGAACTGACGTTCAAAAATAAAACATTTGAAAACGGACCATTTTCCACATTTCTGAAGCATGACGTAATGGGGGGGTGTTATCTCTTTTGTCGAAAATCAGCCGTTTTTGCTCGAACATTAAATGCCTCCAAATGGTATTTAATTAACTTCCCGGGGTGAAGAAACCCTTTTTGAGAACTCAGAGTGAGTAAATTGGCCATTTTCATGCACTTTTAACCATTCCATAAATCTTGTGTTTTGGGCCCCTGGAAGCATGAAAATCACTTTAAACATGCTAATTTTAGCTCTAACACTGATGATCCACCTACAAATGTGAACTGACGTTCAAAAATGAAACATTTGAAAACGGACCATTTTCCACATTTCTGAAGCATGACGTAATGGGGGGGTGTTATCTCTTTTGTCGAAAATCAGCCGTTTTTGCTCAAACATTAAATGCCTCCAAATGGTATTTATTTCACTTCCCGAGCCCCTGGAAGCATGAAAATCACTTTAAACATGCTAATTTTAGCTCTAACACTGATGATCCACCTACAAATGTGAACTGACGTTCAAAAATAAAACATTTGAAAACGGACCATTTTCCACATTTCTGAAGCATGACGTAATGGGGGGGCGTTATCTCTTTTGTCGAAAATCAGCCGTTTTTGCTCGAACATTAAATGCCTCCAAATGGTATTTAATTAACTTCCCGAGCCCCTGGAAGCATGAAAATCACTTTAAACATGCTAATTTTAGCTCTAACACTGATGATCCACCTACAAATGTGAACTGACGTTCAAAAATAAAACATTTGAAAACGGACCATTTTCCACATTTCTGAAGCATGACGTAATGGGGGGGGTGTTATCTCTTTTGTCGAAAATCAGCCGTTTTTGCTCGAACATTAAATGCCTCCAAATGGTATTTAATTAACTTCCCGAGCCCCTGGAAGCATGAAAATCACTTTAAACATACTAATTTTAGCTCTAACACTGATGATCCACCTGCAAATGTGAACTGACGTTCAAAAATAAAACATTTGAAAACGGACCATTTTCCACATTTCTGAAGCATGACGTAATGGGGGGTGTTATCTCTTTTGTCGAAAATCAGCCGTTTTTGCTCTAACATTAAATGCCTCCAAATGGTATTTACTTAACTTCCCGGGGTGAAGAAACCCTTTTTGAGAACTCAGAGTGAGTAAATTGGCCATTTTCATGCACTTTTAACCATTCCATAAATCTTGTGTTTTGGGCCCTGGAAGCATGAAAATCACTTTAAACATGCTAATTTTAGCTCTAACACTGATGATCCACCTACAAATGTGAACTGACGTTCAAAAATAAAACATTTGAAAACGGACCATTTTCCACATTTCTGAAGCATGACGTAATGGGGGGGTGTTATCTCTTTTGTCGAAAATCAGCCGTTTTTGCTCTAACATTAAATGCCTCCAAATGGTATTTAATTAACTTCCCGGGGTGAAGAAACCCTTTTTGAGAACTCAGAGTGAGTAAATTGGCCATTTTCATGCACTTTTAACCATTCCATAAATCTTGTGTTTTGGGCCCTAAGAAGCATGAAAATCACTTTAAACATGCTAATTTTAGCTCTAACACTGATGATCCACCTACAAATGTGAACTGACGTTCAAAAATAAAACATTTGAAAACGGACCATTTTCCACATTTCTGAAGCATGACGTAATGGGGGGGTGTTATCTCTTTTGTCGAAAATCAGCCGTTTTTGCTCGAACATTAAATGCCTCCAAATGGTATTTAATTAACTTCCCGAGCCCCTGGAAGCATGAAAATCACTTTAAACATGCTAATTTTAGCTCTAACACTGATGATCCACCTACAAATGTGAACTGACATTCAAAAATAAAACATTTGAAAATGGACCATTTTCCACATTTCTGAAGCATGACGTAATGGGGGGGTGTTATCTCTTTTGTGGAAAATCAGCCGTTTTTGCTCGAACATTAAATGCCTCCAAATGGTATTTATTTCACTTCCCGAGCCCCTGGAAGCATGAAAATCACTTTAAACATGCTAATTTTAGCTCTAACACTGATGATCCACCTACAAATGTGAACTGACGTTCAAAAATAAAACATTTGAAAACGGACCATTTTCCACATTTCTGAAGCATGACGTAATGGGGGGGTGTTATCTCTTTTGTGGAAAATCAGCCTTTTTTGCTCGAACATTAAATGCCTCCAAATGGTATTTATTTCACTTCCCGAGCCCCTGGAAGCATGAAAATCACTTTAAACATGCTAATTTTAGCTCTAACACTGATGATCCACCTACAAATGTGAACTGACGTTCAAAAATAAAACATTTGAAAACGGACCATTTTCCACATTTCTGAAGCATGACGTAATGGGGGGGTGTTATCTCTTTTGTCGAAAATCAGCCGTTTTTGCTCGAACATTAAATGCCTCCAAATGGTATTTAATTAACTTCCCGAGCCCCTGGAAGCATGAAAATCACTTTAAACATTCTAATTTTAGCTCTAACACTGATGATCCACCTACAAATGTGAACTGACGTTCAAAAATAAAACATTTGAAAACGGACCATTTTCCACATTTCTGAAGCATGACGTAATGGGGGGGTGTTATCTCTTTTGTCGAAAATCAGCCGTTTTTGCTCGAACATTAAATGCCTCCAAATGGTATTCATTTCACTTCCCGAGCCCCTGGAAGCATGAAAATCACTTTAAACATGCTAATTTTAGCTCTAACACTGATGATCCACCTACAAATGTGAACTGACGTTCAAAAATAAAACATTTGAAAACGGACCATTTTCCACATTTCTAAAGCATGACGTAATGGGGGGTGTTAGCTCTTTCGTCGAAAATCAGCCGTTTTTGCTCGAACATTAAAATCCTCCAAATGGTATTTAATTAACTTCCCGGGGTGAAGAAACCCTTTTTGAGAACTCAGAGTGAGTAAATTGGCCATTTTCATGCACTTTTAACCATTCCATAAATCTTGTGTTTTGGGCCCCTGGAAGCATGAAAATCACTTTAAACATGCTAATTTTAGCTCTAACACTGATGATCCACCTACAAATGTGAACTGACGTTCAAAAATAAAACATTTGAAAACGGACCATTTTCCACATTTCTGAAGCATGACGTAATGGGGGGGTGTTATCTCTTTTGTCGAAAATCAGCCGTTTTTGCTCTAACATTAAATGCCTCCAAATGGTATTTAATAACTTCCCGGGGTGAAGAAACCCTTTTTGAGAACTCAGAGTGAGTAAATTGGCCATTTTCATGCACTTTTAACCATTCCATAAATCTTGTGTTTTGGGCCCCTGGAAGCATGAAAATCACTTTAAACATGCTAATTTTAGCTCTAACACTGATGATCCACCTACAAATGTGAACTGACGTTCAAAAATAAAACATTTGAAAACGGACCATTTTCCACATTTCTGAAGCATGACGTAATGGGGGGGTGTTATCTCTTTTGTCGAAAATCAGCCGTTTTTGCTCGAACATTAAATGCCTCCAAATGGTATTTAATTAACTTCCCGGGGTGAAGAAACCCTTTTTGAGAACTCAGAGTGAGTAAATTGGCCATTTTCATGCACTTTTAACCATTCCATAAATCTTGTGTTTTGGGCCCCTGGAAGCATGAAAATCACTTTAAACATGCTAATTTTAGCTCTAACACTGATGATCCACCTACAAATGTGAACTGACGTTCAAAAATAAAACATTTGAAAACGGACCATTTTCCACATTTCTGAAGCATGACGTAATGGGGGGGTGTTATCTCTTTTGTCGAAAATCAGCCGTTTTTGCTCGAACATTAAATGCCTCCAAATGGTATTTAATTAACTTCCCGGGGTGAAGAAACCCTTTTTGAGAACTCAGAGTGAGTAAATTGGCCATTTTCATGCACTTTTAACCATTCCATAAATCTTGTGTTTTGGGCCCCTGGAAGCATGAAAATCACTTTAAACATGCTAATTTTAGCTCTAACACTGATGATCCACCTACAAATGTGAACTGACGTTCAAAAATGAAACATTTGAAAACGGACCATTTTCCACATTTCTGAAGCATGACGTAATGGGGGGGTGTTATCTCTTTTGTCGAAAATCAGCCGTTTTTGCTCAAACATTAAATGCCTCCAAATGGTATTTATTTCACTTCCCGAGCCCCTGGAAGCATGAAAATCACTTTAAACATGCTAATTTTAGCTCTAACACTGATGATCCACCTACAAATGTGAACTGACGTTCAAAAATAAAACATTTGAAAACGGACCATTTTCCACATTTCTGAAGCATGACGTAATGGGGGGGTGTTATCTCTTTTGTCGAAAATCAGCCGTTTTTGCTCGAACATTAAATGCCTCCAAATGGTATTTAATTAACTTCCCGGGGTGAAGAAACCCTTTTTGAGAACTCAGAGTGAGTAAATTGGCCATTTTCATGCACTTTTAACCATTCCATAAATCTTGTGTTTTGGGCCCCTGGAAGCATGAAAATCACTTTAAACATGCTAATTTTAGCTCTAACACTGATGATCCACCTACAAATGTGAACTGACGTTCAAAAATGAAACATTTGAAAACGGACCATTTTCCACATTTCTGAAGCATGACGTAATGGGGGGGTGTTATCTCTTTTGTCGAAAATCAGCCGTTTTTGCTCAAACATTAAATGCCTCCAAATGGTATTTATTTCACTTCCCGAGCCCCTGGAAGCATGAAAATCACTTTAAACATGCTAATTTTAGCTCTAACACTGATGATCCACCTACAAATGTGAACTGACGTTCAAAAATAAAACATTTGAAAACGGACCATTTTCCACATTTCTGAAGCATGACGTAATGGGGGGGCGTTATCTCTTTTGTCGAAAATCAGCCGTTTTTGCTCGAACATTAAATGCCTCCAAATGGTATTTAATTAACTTCCCGAGCCCCTGGAAGCATGAAAATCACTTTAAACATGCTAATTTTAGCTCTAACACTGATGATCCACCTACAAATGTGAACTGACGTTCAAAAATAAAACATTTGAAAACGGACCATTTTCCACATTTCTGAAGCATGACGTAATGGGGGGGGTGTTATCTCTTTTGTCGAAAATCAGCCGTTTTTGCTCGAACATTAAATGCCTCCAAATGGTATTTAATTAACTTCCCGAGCCCCTGGAAGCATGAAAATCACTTTAAACATACTAATTTTAGCTCTAACACTGATGATCCACCTGCAAATGTGAACTGACGTTCAAAAATAAAACATTTGAAAACGGACCATTTTCCACATTTCTGAAGCATGACGTAATGGGGGGTGTTATCTCTTTTGTCGAAAATCAGCCGTTTTTGCTCTAACATTAAATGCCTCCAAATGGTATTTACTTAACTTCCCGGGGTGAAGAAACCCTTTTTGAGAACTCAGAGTGAGTAAATTGGCCATTTTCATGCACTTTTAACCATTCCATAAATCTTGTGTTTTGGGCCCTGGAAGCATGAAAATCACTTTAAACATGCTAATTTTAGCTCTAACACTGATGATCCACCTACAAATGTGAACTGACGTTCAAAAATAAAACATTTGAAAACGGACCATTTTCCACATTTCTGAAGCATGACGTAATGGGGGGGTGTTATCTCTTTTGTCGAAAATCAGCCGTTTTTGCTCTAACATTAAATGCCTCCAAATGGTATTTAATTAACTTCCCGGGGTGAAGAAACCCTTTTTGAGAACTCAGAGTGAGTAAATTGGCCATTTTCATGCACTTTTAACCATTCCATAAATCTTGTGTTTTGGGCCCTAAGAAGCATGAAAATCACTTTAAACATGCTAATTTTAGCTCTAACACTGATGATCCACCTACAAATGTGAACTGACGTTCAAAAATAAAACATTTGAAAACGGACCATTTTCCACATTTCTGAAGCATGACGTAATGGGGGGGTGTTATCTCTTTTGTCGAAAATCAGCCGTTTTTGCTCGAACATTAAATGCCTCCAAATGGTATTTAATTAACTTCCCGAGCCCCTGGAAGCATGAAAATCACTTTAAACATGCTAATTTTAGCTCTAACACTGATGATCCACCTACAAATGTGAACTGACATTCAAAAATAAAACATTTGAAAATGGACCATTTTCCACATTTCTGAAGCATGACGTAATGGGGGGGTGTTATCTCTTTTGTGGAAAATCAGCCGTTTTTGCTCGAACATTAAATGCCTCCAAATGGTATTTATTTCACTTCCCGAGCCCCTGGAAGCATGAAAATCACTTTAAACATGCTAATTTTAGCTCTAACACTGATGATCCACCTACAAATGTGAACTGACGTTCAAAAATAAAACATTTGAAAACGGACCATTTTCCACATTTCTGAAGCATGACGTAATGGGGGGGTGTTATCTCTTTTGTGGAAAATCAGCCTTTTTTGCTCGAACATTAAATGCCTCCAAATGGTATTTATTTCACTTCCCGAGCCCCTGGAAGCATGAAAATCACTTTAAACATGCTAATTTTAGCTCTAACACTGATGATCCACCTACAAATGTGAACTGACGTTCAAAAATAAAACATTTGAAAACGGACCATTTTCCACATTTCTGAAGCATGACGTAATGGGGGGGTGTTATCTCTTTTGTCGAAAATCAGCCGTTTTTGCTCGAACATTAAATGCCTCCAAATGGTATTTAATTAACTTCCCGAGCCCCTGGAAGCATGAAAATCACTTTAAACATTCTAATTTTAGCTCTAACACTGATGATCCACCTACAAATGTGAACTGACGTTCAAAAATAAAACATTTGAAAACGGACCATTTTCCACATTTCTGAAGCATGACGTAATGGGGGGGTGTTATCTCTTTTGTCGAAAATCAGCCGTTTTTGCTCGAACATTAAATGCCTCCAAATGGTATTCATTTCACTTCCCGAGCCCCTGGAAGCATGAAAATCACTTTAAACATGCTAATTTTAGCTCTAACACTGATGATCCACCTACAAATGTGAACTGACGTTCAAAAATAAAACATTTGAAAACGGACCATTTTCCACATTTCTAAAGCATGACGTAATGGGGGGTGTTAGCTCTTTCGTCGAAAATCAGCCTTTTTTGCTCGAACATTAAAATCCTCCAAATGGTATTTAATTAACTTCCCGGGGTGAAGAAACCCTTTTTGAGAACTCAGAGTGAGTAAATTGGCCATTTTCATGCACTTTTAACCATTCCATAAATCTTGTGTTTTGGGCCCCTGGAAGCATGAAAATCACTTTAAACATGCTAATTTTAGCTCTAACACTGATGATCCACCTACAAATGTGAACTGACGTTCAAAAATAAAACATTTGAAAACGGACCATTTTCCACATTTCTGAAGCATGACGTAATGGGGGGGTGTTATCTCTTTTGTCGAAAATCAGCCGTTTTTGCTCTAACATTAAATGCCTCCAAATGGTATTTAATAACTTCCCGGGGTGAAGAAACCCTTTTTGAGAACTCAGAGTGAGTAAATTGGCCATTTTCATGCACTTTTAACCATTCCATAAATCTTGTGTTTTGGGCCCCTGGAAGCATGAAAATCACTTTAAACATGCTAATTTTAGCTCTAACACTGATGATCCACCTACAAATGTGAACTGACGTTCAGAAATAAAACATTTGAAAACGGACCATTTTCCACATTTCTGAAGCATGACGTAATGGGGGGGTGTTATCTCTTTTGTCGAAAATCAGCCGTTTTTGCTCGAACATTAAATGCCTCCAAATGGTATTTAATTAACTTCCCGGGGTGAAGAAACCCTTTTTGAGAACTCAGAGTGAGTAAATTGGCCATTTTCATGCACTTTTAACCATTCCATAAATCTTGTGTTTTGGGCCCCTGGAAGCATGAAAATCACTTTAAACATGCTAATTTTAGCTCTAACACTGATGATCCACCTACAAATGTGAACTGACGTTCAAAAATAAAACATTTGAAAACGGACCATTTTCCACATTTCTGAAGCATGACGTAATGGGGGGGTGTTATCTCTTTTGTCGAAAATCAGCCGTTTTTGCTCGAACATTAAATGCCTCCAAATGGTATTTAATTAACTTCCCGGGGTGAAGAAACCCTTTTTGAGAACTCAGAGTGAGTAAATTGGCCATTTTCATGCACTTTTAACCATTCCATAAATCTTGTGTTTTGGGCCCCTGGAAGCATGAAAATCACTTTAAACATGCTAATTTTAGCTCTAACACTGATGATCCACCTACAAATGTGAACTGACGTTCAAAAATGAAACATTTGAAAACGGACCATTTTCCACATTTCTGAAGCATGACGTAATGGGGGGGTGTTATCTCTTTTGTCGAAAATCAGCCGTTTTTGCTCAAACATTAAATGCCTCCAAATGGTATTTATTTCACTTCCCGAGCCCCTGGAAGCATGAAAATCACTTTAAACATGCTAATTTTAGCTCTAACACTGATGATCCACCTACAAATGTGAACTGACGTTCAAAAATAAAACATTTGAAAACGGACCATTTTCCACATTTCTGAAGCATGACGTAATGGGGGGGTGTTATCTCTTTTGTCGAAAATCAGCTGTTTTTGCTCGAACATTAAATGCCTCCAAATGGTATTTATTTCACTTCCCGAGCCCCTGGAAGCATGAAAATCACTTTAAACATGCTAATTTTAGCTCTAACACTGATGATCCACCTACAAATGTGAACTGACGTTCAAAAATAAAACATTTGAAAACGGACCATTTTCCACATTTCTGAAGCATGACGTAATGGGGGGGTGTTATCTCTTTTGTCGAAAATCAGCCGTTTTTGCTCGAACATTAAATGCCTCCAAATGGTATTTAATTAACTTCCCGGGGTGAAGAAACCCTTTTTGAGAACTCAGAGTGAGTAAATTGGCCATTTTCATGCACTTTTAACCATTCCATAAATCTTGTGTTTTGGGCCCCTGGAAGCATGAAATTCACTTTAAACATGCTAATTTTAGCTCTAACACTGATGATCCACCTACAAATGTGAACTGACGTTCAAAAATAAAACATTTGAAAACGGACCATTTTCCACATTTCTGAAGCATGACGTAATGGGGGGGTGTTATCTCTTTTGTCGAAAATCAGCCGTTTTTGCTCTAACATTAAATGCCTCCAAATGGTATTTAATTAACTTCCCGGGGTGAAGAAACCCTTTTTGAGAACTCAGAGTGAGTAAATTGGCCATTTTCATGCACTTTTAACCATTCCATAAATCTTGTGTTTTGGGCCCCTGGAAGCATGAAAATCACTTTAAACATGCTAATTTTAGCTCTAACACTGATGATCCACCTACAAATGTGAACTGACGTTCAAAAATAAAACATTTGAAAACGGACCATTTTCCACATTTCTGAAGCATGACGTAATGGGGGGGTGTTATCTCTTTTGTCGAAAATCAGCCGTTTTTGCTCTAACATTAAATGCCTCCAAATGGTATTTAATTAACTTCCCGGGGTGAAGAAACCCTTTTTGAGAACTCAGAGTGAGTAAATTGGCCATTTTCATGCACTTTTAACCATTCCATAAATCTTGTGTTTTGGGCCCCTGGAAGCATGAAAATCACTTTAAACATGCAAATTTTAGCTCTAACACTGATGATCCACCTACAAATGTGAACTGACGTTCAAAAAGGAAACATTTGAAAACGGACCATTTTCCACATTTCTGAAGCATGACGTAATGGGGGGGTGTTATCTCTTTTGTCGAAAATCAGCCGTTTTTGCTCGAACATTAAATGCCTCCAAATGGTATTTATTTCACTTCCCGAGCCCCTGGAAGCATGAAAATCACTTTAAACATGCTAATTTTAGCTCTAACACTGATGATCCACCTACAAATGTGAACTGACGTTCAAAAATGAAACATTTGAAAACGGACCATTTTCCACATTTCTGAAGCATGACGTAATGGGGGGGTGTTATCTCTTTTGTCGAAAATCAGCCGTTTTTGCTCGAACATTAAATGCCTCCAAATGGTATTTATTTCACTTCCCGAGCCCCTGGAAGCATGAAAATCACTTTAAACATGCTAATTTTAGCTCTAACACTGATGATCCACCTACAAATGTGAACTGACGTTCAAAAATAAAACATTTGAAAACGGACCATTTTCCACATTTCTGAAGCATGACGTAATGGGGGGGTGTTATCTCTTTTGTCGAAAATCAGCCGTTTTTGCTCGAACATTAAATGCCTCCAAATGGTATTTAATTAACTTCCCGGGGTGAAGAAACCCTTTTTGAGAACTCAGAGTGAGTAAATTGGCCATTTTCATGCACTTTTAACCATTCCATAAATCTTGTGTTTTGGGCCCCTGGAAGCATGAAAATCACTTTAAACATGCTAATTTTAGCTCTAACACTGATGATCCACCTACAAATGTGAACTGACGTTCAAAAATAAAACATTTGAAAACGGACCATTTTCCACATTTCTGAAGCATGACGTAATGGGGGGGTGTTATCTCTTTTGTCGAAAATCAGCCGTTTTTGCTCTAACATTAAATGCCTCCAAATGGTATTTAATTAACTTCCCGGGGTGAAGAAACCCTTTTTGAGAACTCAGAGTGAGTAAATTGGCCATTTTCATGCACTTTTAACCATTCCATAAATCTTGTGTTTTGGGCCCCTGGAAGCATGAAAATCACTTTAAACATGCTAATTTTAGCTCTAACACTGATGATCCACCTACAAATGTGAACTGACGTTCAAAAATGAAACATTTGAAAACGGACCATTTTCCACATTTCTGAAGCATGACGTAATGGGGGGGTGTTATCTCTTTTGTCGAAAATCAGCCGTTTTTGCTCGAACATTAAATGCCTCCAAATGGTATTTATTTCACTTCCCGAGCCCCTGGAAGCATGAAAATCACTTTAAACATGCTAATTTTAGCTCTAACACTGATGATCCACCTACAAATGTGAACTGACGTTCAAAAATAAAACATTTGAAAACGGACCATTTTCCACATTTCTGAAGCATGACGTAATGGGGGGGTGTTATCTCTTTTGTCGAAAATCAGCCGTTTTTGCTCGAACATTAAATGCCTCCAAATGGTATTTAATTAACTTCCCGAGCCCCTGGAAGCATGAAAATCACTTTAAACATGCTAATTTTAGCTCTAACACTGATGATCCACCTACAAATGTGAACTGACGTTCAAAAATCAAACATTTGAAAACGGGCCATTTTCCACATTTCTGAAGCATGACGTAATGGGGGGGTGTTATCTCTTTTGTCGAAAATCAGCCGTTTTTGCTCGAACATTAAATGCCTCCAAATGGTATTTATTTCACTTCCCGAGCCCCTGGAAGCATGAAAATCACTTTAAACATGCTAATTTTAGCTCTAACACTGATGATCCACCTACAAATGTGAACTGACGTTCAAAAATAAAACATTTGAAAACGGACCATTTTCCACATTTCTGAAGCATGGCGTAATGGGGGGGTGTTATCTCTTTTGTCGAAAATCAGCCGTTTTTGCTCTAACATTAAATGCCTCCAAATGGTATTTAATTAACTTCCCGAGCCCCTGGAAGCATGAAAATCACTTTAAACATGCTAATTTTAGCTCTAACACTGATGATCCACCTACAAATGTGAACTGACGTTCAAAAATAAAACATTTGAAAACGGACCATTTTCCACATTTCTGAAGCATGACGTAATGGGGGGGTGTTATCTCTTTTGTCGAAAATCAGCCGTTTTTGCTCGAACATTAAATGCCTCCAAATGGTATTTAATTAACTTCCCGAGCCCCTGGAAGCATGAAAATCACTTTAAACATGCTAATTTTAGCTCTAACACTGATGATCCACCTACAAATGTGAACTGACGTTCAAAAATAAAACATTTGAAAACGGACCATTTTCCACATTTCTGAAGCATGACGTAATGGGGGGGTGTTATCTCTTTTGTCGAAAATCAGCCAATTTTGCTCTAACATTAAATGCCTCCAAATGGTATTTAATTAACTTCCCGGGGTGAAGAAACCCTTTTTGAGAACTCAGAGTGAGTAAATTGGCCATTTTCATGCACTTTTAACCATTCCATAAATCTTGTGTTTTGGGCCCCTGGAAGCATGAAAATCACTTTAAACATGCTAATTTTAGCTCTAACACTGATGATCCACCTACAAATGTGAACTGACGTTCAAAAATGAAACATTTGAAAACGGACCATTTTCCACATTTCTGAAGCATGACGTAATGGGGGGGTGTTATCTCTTTTGTCGAAAATCAGCCGTTTTTGCTCGAACATTAAATGCCTCCAAATGGTATTTATTTCACTTCCCGAGCCCTTGGAAGCATGAAAATCACTTTAAACATGCTAATTTTAGCTCTAACACTGATGATCCACCTACAAATGTGAACTGACGTTCAAAAATAAAACATTTGAAAACGGACCATTTTCCACATTTCTGAAGCATGACGTAATGGGGGGGTGTTATCTCTTTTGTCGAAAATCAGCCGTTTTTGCTCGAACATTAAATGCCTCCAAATGGTATTTATTTCACTTCCCGAGCCCCTGGAAGCATGAAAATCACTTTAAACATGCTAATTTTAGCTCTAACACTGATGATCCACCTACAAATGTGAACTGACGTTCAAAAATAAAACATTTGAAAACGGACCATTTTCCACATTTCTGAAGCATGACGTAATGGGGGGGTGTTAGCTCTTTCGTCGAAAATCAGCCGTTTTTGCTCGAACATTAAAATCCTCCAAATGGTATTTAATTAACTTCCCGGGGTGAAGAAACCCTTTTTGAGAACTCAGAGTGAGTAAATTGGCCATTTTCATGCACTTTTAACCATTCCATAAATCTTGTGTTTTGGGGCCCTGGAAGCATGAAAATCACTTTAAACATGCTAATTTTAGCTCTAACACTGATGATCCACCTACAAATGTGAACTGACGTTCAAAAATAAAACATTTGAAAACGGACCATTTTCCACATTTCTGAAGCATGGCGTAATGGGGGGTGTTATCTCTTTTGTCGAAAATCAGCCGTTTTTGCTCTAACATTAAATGCCTCCAAATGGTATTTAATTAACTTCCCGAGCCCCTGGAAGCATGAAAATCACTTTAAACATGCTAATTTTAGCTCTAACACTGATGATCCACCTACAAATGTGAACTGACGTTCAAAAATAAAACATTTGAAAACGGACCATTTTCCACATTTCTGAAGCATGACGTAATGGGGGGGTGTTATCTCTTTTGTCGAAAATCAGCCGTTTTTGCTCGAACATTAAATGCCTCCAAATGGTATTTAATTAACTTCCCGGGGTGAAGAAACCCTTTTTGAGAACTCAGAGTGAGTAAATTGGCCATTTTCATGCACTTTTAACCATTCCATAAATCTTGTGTTTTGGGCCCCTGGAAGCATGAAAATCACTTTAAACATGCTAATTTTAGCTCTAACACTGATGATCCACCTACAAATGTGAACTGACGTTCAAAAATGAAACATTTGAAAACGGACCATTTTCCACATTTCTGAAGCATGACGTAATGGGGGGGTGTTATCTCTTTTGTCGAAAATCAGCCGTTTTTGCTCAAACATTAAATGCCTCCAAATGGTATTTATTTCACTTCCCGAGCCCCTGGAAGCATGAAAATCACTTTAAACATGCTAATTTTAGCTCTAACACTGATGATCCACCTACAAATGTGAACTGACGTTCAAAAATAAAACATTTGAAAACGGACCATTTTCCACATTTCTGAAGCATGACGTAATGGGGGGGTGTTATCTCTTTTGTCGAAAATCAGCCGTTTTTGCTCGAACATTAAATGCCTCCAAATGGTATTTATTTCACTTCCCGAGCCCCTGGAAGCATGAAAATCACTTTAAACATGCTAATTTTAGCTCTAACACTGATGATCCACCTACAAATGTGAACTGACGTTCAAAAATAAAACATTTGAAAATGGACCATTTTCCACATTTCTGAAGCATGACGTAATGGGGGGGTGTTATCTCTTTTGTCGAAAATCAGCCGTTTTTGCTCGAACATTAAATGCCTCCAAATGGGATTTAATTAACTTCCCGAGCCCCTGGAAGCATGAAAATCACTTTAAACATGCTAATTTTAGCTCTAACACTGATGATCCACCTACAAATGTGAACTGACGTTCAAAAATAAAACATTTGAAAACGGACCATTTTCCACATTTCTGAAGCATGACGTAATGGGGGGGTGTTATCTCTTTTGTCGAAAATCAGCCGTTTTTGCTCGAACATTAAATGCCTCCAAATGGTATTTAATTAACTTCCCGGGGTGAAGAAACCCTTTTTGAGAACTCAGAGTGAGTAAATTGGCCATTTTCATGCACTTTTAACCATTCCATAAATCTTGTGTTTTGGGCCCCTGGAAGCATGAAATTCACTTTAAACATGCTAATTTTAGCTCTAACACTGATGATCCACCTACAAATGTGAACTGACGTTCAAAAATAAAACATTTGAAAACGGACCATTTTCCACATTTCTGAAGCATGACGTAATGGGGGGGTGTTATCTCTTTTGTCGAAAATCAGCCGTTTTTGCTCTAACATTAAATGCCTCCAAATGGTATTTAATTAACTTCCCGGGGTGAAGAAACCCTTTTTGAGAACTCAGAGTGAGTAAATTGGCCATTTTCATGCACTTTTAACCATTCCATAAATCTTGTGTTTTGGGCCCCTGGAAGCATGAAAATCACTTTAAACATGCTAATTTTAGCTCTAACACTGATGATCCACCTACAAATGTGAACTGACGTTCAAAAATAAAACATTTGAAAACGGACCATTTTCCACATTTCTGAAGCATGACGTAATGGGGGGGTGTTATCTCTTTTGTCGAAAATCAGCCGTTTTTGCTCGAACATTAAATGCCTCCAAATGGTATTTAATTAACTTCCCGGGGTGAAGAAACCCTTTTTGAGAACTCAGAGTGAGTAAATTGGCCATTTTCATGCACTTTTAACCATTCCATAAATCTTGTGTTTTGGGCCCCTGGAAGCATGAAAATCACTTTAAACATGCTAATTTTAGCTCTAACACTGATGATCCACCTACAAATGTGAACTGACGTTCAAAAATAAAACATTTGAAAACGGACCATTTTCCACATTTCTGAAGCATGACGTAATGGGGGGGTGTTATCTCTTTTGTCGAAAATCAGCCGTTTTTGCTCTAACATTAAATGCCTCCAAATGGTATTTAATTAACTTCCCGGGGTGAAGAAACCCTTTTTGAGAACTCAGAGTGAGTAAATTGGCCATTTTCATGCACTTTTAACCATTCCATAAATCTTGTGTTTTGGGCCCCTGGAAGCATGAAAATCACTTTAAACATGCTAATTTTAGCTCTAACACTGATGATCCACCTACAAATGTGAACTGACGTTCAAAAATGAAACATTTGAAAACGGACCATTTTCCACATTTCTGAAGCATGACGTAATGGGGGGGTGTTATCTCTTTTGTCGAAAATCAGCCGTTTTTGCTCGAACATTAAATGCCTCCAAATGGTATTTATTTCACTTCCCGAGCCCCTGGAAGCATGAAAATCACTTTAAACATGCTAATTTTAGCTCTAACACTGATGATCCACCTACAAATGTGAACTGACGTTCAAAAATAAAACATTTGAAAACGGACCATTTTCCACATTTCTGAAGCATGACGTAATGGGGGGGTGTTATCTCTTTTGTCGAAAATCAGCCGTTTTTGCTCTAACATTAAATGCCTCCAAATGGTATTTAATTAACTTCCCGGGGTGAAGAAACCCTTTTTGAGAACTCAGAGTGAGTAAATTGGCCATTTTCATGCACTTTTAACCATTCCATAAATCTTGTGTTTTGGGCCCCTGGAAGCATGAAAATCACTTTAAACATGCTAATTTTAGCTCTAACACTGATGATCCACCTACAAATGTGAACTGACGTTCAAAAATGAAACATTTGAAAACGGACCATTTTCCACATTTCTGAAGCATGACGTAATGGGGGGGTGTTATCTCTTTTGTCGAAAATCAGCCGTTTTTGCTCGAACATTAAATGCCTCCAAATGGTATTTATTTCACTTCCCGAGCCCCTGGAAGCATGAAAATCACTTTAAACATGCTAATTTTAGCTCTAACACTGATGATCCACCTACAAATGTGAACTGACGTTCAAAAATAAAACATTTGAAAACGGACCATTTTCCACATTTCTGAAGCATGACGTAATGGGGGGGTGTTATCTCTTTTGTCGAAAATCAGCCGTTTTTGCTCGAACATTAAATGCCTCCAAATGGTATTTAATTAACTTCCCGAGCCCCTGGAAGCATGAAAATCACTTTAAACATGCTAATTTTAGCTCTAACACTGATGATCCACCTACAAATGTGAACTGACGTTCAAAAATAAAACATTTGAAAACGGGCCATTTTCCACATTTCTGAAGCATGACGTAATGGGGGGGTGTTATCTCTTTTGTCGAAAATCAGCCGTTTTTGCTCGAACATTAAATGCCTCCAAATGGTATTTATTTCACTTCCCGAGCCCCTGGAAGCATGAAAATCACTTTAAACATGCTAATTTTAGCTCTAACACTGATGATCCACCTACAAATGTGAACTGACGTTCAAAAATAAAACATTTGAAAACGGACCATTTTCCACATTTCTGAAGCATGGCGTAATGGGGGGGTGTTATCTCTTTTGTCGAAAATCAGCCGTTTTTGCTCTAACATTAAATGCCTCCAAATGGTATTTAATTAACTTCCCGAGCCCCTGGAAGCATGAAAATCACTTTAAACATGCTAATTTTAGCTCTAACACTGATGATCCACCTACAAATGTGAACTGACGTTCAAAAATAAAACATTTGAAAACGGACCATTTTCCACATTTCTGAAGCATGACGTAATGGGGGGGTGTTATCTCTTTTGTCGAAAATCAGCCGTTTTTGCTCGAACATTAAATGCCTCCAAATGGTATTTAATTAACTTCCCGAGCCCCTGGAAGCATGAAAATCACTTTAAACATGCTAATTTTAGCTCTAACACTGATGATCCACCTACAAATGTGAACTGACGTTCAAAAATAAAACATTTGAAAACGGACCATTTTCCACATTTCTGAAGCATGACGTAATGGGGGGGTGTTATCTCTTTTGTCGAAAATCAGCCAATTTTGCTCTAACATTAAATGCCTCCAAATGGTATTTAATTAACTTCCCGGGGTGAAGAAACCCTTTTTGAGAACTCAGAGTGAGTAAATTGGCCATTTTCATGCACTTTTAACCATTCCATAAATCTTGTGTTTTGGGCCCCTGGAAGCATGAAAATCACTTTAAACATGCTAATTTTAGCTCTAACACTGATGATCCACCTACAAATGTGAACTGACGTTCAAAAATGAAACATTTGAAAACGGACCATTTTCCACATTTCTGAAGCATGACGTAATGGGGGGGTGTTATCTCTTTTGTCGAAAATCAGCCGTTTTTGCTCGAACATTAAATGCCTCCAAATGGTATTTATTTCACTTCCCGAGCCCTTGGAAGCATGAAAATCACTTTAAACATGCTAATTTTAGCTCTAACACTGATGATCCACCTACAAATGTGAACTGACGTTCAAAAATAAAACATTTGAAAACGGACCATTTTCCACATTTCTGAAGCATGACGTAATGGGGGGGTGTTATCTCTTTTGTCGAAAATCAGCCGTTTTTGCTCGAACATTAAATGCCTCCAAATGGTATTTATTTCACTTCCCGAGCCCCTGGAAGCATGAAAATCACTTTAAACATGCTAATTTTAGCTCTAACACTGATGATCCACCTACAAATGTGAACTGACGTTCAAAAATAAAACATTTGAAAACGGACCATTTTCCACATTTCTGAAGCATGACGTAATGGGGGGGTGTTAGCTCTTTCGTCGAAAATCAGCCGTTTTTGCTCGAACATTAAAATCCTCCAAATGGTATTTAATTAACTTCCCGGGGTGAAGAAACCCTTTTTGAGAACTCAGAGTGAGTAAATTGGCCATTTTCATGCACTTTTAACCATTCCATAAATCTTGTGTTTTGGGGCCCTGGAAGCATGAAAATCACTTTAAACATGCTAATTTTAGCTCTAACACTGATGATCCACCTACAAATGTGAACTGACGTTCAAAAATAAAACATTTGAAAACGGACCATTTTCCACATTTCTGAAGCATGGCGTAATGGGGGGTGTTATCTCTTTTGTCGAAAATCAGCCGTTTTTGCTCTAACATTAAATGCCTCCAAATGGTATTTAATTAACTTCCCGAGCCCCTGGAAGCATGAAAATCACTTTAAACATGCTAATTTTAGCTCTAACACTGATGATCCACCTACAAATGTGAACTGACGTTCAAAAATAAAACATTTGAAAACGGACCATTTTCCACATTTCTGAAGCATGACGTAATGGGGGGGTGTTATCTCTTTTGTCGAAAATCAGCCGTTTTTGCTCGAACATTAAATGCCTCCAAATGGTATTTAATTAACTTCCCGGGGTGAAGAAACCCTTTTTGAGAACTCAGAGTGAGTAAATTGGCCATTTTCATGCACTTTTAACCATTCCATAAATCTTGTGTTTTGGGCCCCTGGAAGCATGAAAATCACTTTAAACATGCTAATTTTAGCTCTAACACTGATGATCCACCTACAAATGTGAACTGACGTTCAAAAATGAAACATTTGAAAACGGACCATTTTCCACATTTCTGAAGCATGACGTAATGGGGGGGTGTTATCTCTTTTGTCGAAAATCAGCCGTTTTTGCTCAAACATTAAATGCCTCCAAATGGTATTTATTTCACTTCCCGAGCCCCTGGAAGCATGAAAATCACTTTAAACATGCTAATTTTAGCTCTAACACTGATGATCCACCTACAAATGTGAACTGACGTTCAAAAATAAAACATTTGAAAACGGACCATTTTCCACATTTCTGAAGCATGACGTAATGGGGGGGTGTTATCTCTTTTGTCGAAAATCAGCCGTTTTTGCTCGAACATTAAATGCCTCCAAATGGTATTTATTTCACTTCCCGAGCCCCTGGAAGCATGAAAATCACTTTAAACATGCTAATTTTAGCTCTAACACTGATGATCCACCTACAAATGTGAACTGACGTTCAAAAATAAAACATTTGAAAATGGACCATTTTCCACATTTCTGAAGCATGACGTAATGGGGGGGTGTTATCTCTTTTGTCGAAAATCAGCCGTTTTTGCTCGAACATTAAATGCCTCCAAATGGGATTTAATTAACTTCCCGAGCCCCTGGAAGCATGAAAATCACTTTAAACATGCTAATTTTAGCTCTAACACTGATGATCCACCTACAAATGTGAACTGACGTTCAAAAATAAAACATTTGAAAACGGACCATTTTCCACATTTCTGAAGCATGACGTAATGGGGGGGTGTTATCTCTTTTGTCGAAAATCAGCCGTTTTTGCTCGAACATTAAATGCCTCCAAATGGTATTTAATTAACTTCCCGGGGTGAAGAAACCCTTTTTGAGAACTCAGAGTGAGTAAATTGGCCATTTTCATGCACTTTTA
This sequence comes from Lissotriton vulgaris, assembly GCF_964263255.1. Classification (NCBI taxonomy): domain Eukaryota; kingdom Metazoa; phylum Chordata; class Amphibia; order Caudata; family Salamandridae; genus Lissotriton; species Lissotriton vulgaris. Next base: position 24,123 of record NW_028251457.1, on the reverse strand, counting down.
ACCATTCCATAAATCTTGTGTTTTGGGCCCCTGGAAGCATGAAATTCACTTTAAACATGCTAATTTTAGCTCTAACACTGATGATCCACCTACAAATGTGAACTGACGTTCAAAAATAAAACATTTGAAAACGGACCATTTTCCACATTTCTGAAGCATGACGTAATGGGGGGGTGTTATCTCTTTTGTCGAAAATCAGCCGTTTTTGCTCTAACATTAAATGCCTCCAAATGGTATTTAATTAACTTCCCGGGGTGAAGAAACCCTTTTTGAGAACTCAGAGTGAGTAAATTGGCCATTTTCATGCACTTTTAACCATTCCATAAATCTTGTGTTTTGGGCCCCTGGAAGCATGAAAATCACTTTAAACATGCTAATTTTAGCTCTAACACTGATGATCCACCTACAAATGTGAACTGACGTTCAAAAATAAAACATTTGAAAACGGACCATTTTCCACATTTCTGAAGCATGACGTAATGGGGGGGTGTTATCTCTTTTGTCGAAAATCAGCCGTTTTTGCTCGAACATTAAATGCCTCCAAATGGTATTTAATTAACTTCCCGGGGTGAAGAAACCCTTTTTGAGAACTCAGAGTGAGTAAATTGGCCATTTTCATGCACTTTTAACCATTCCATAAATCTTGTGTTTTGGGCCCCTGGAAGCATGAAAATCACTTTAAACATGCTAATTTTAGCTCTAACACTGATGATCCACCTACAAATGTGAACTGACGTTCAAAAATAAAACATTTGAAAACGGACCATTTTCCACATTTCTGAAGCATGACGTAATGGGGGGGTGTTATCTCTTTTGTCGAAAATCAGCCGTTTTTGCTCTAACATTAAATGCCTCCAAATGGTATTTAATTAACTTCCCGGGGTGAAGAAACCCTTTTTGAGAACTCAGAGTGAGTAAATTGGCCATTTTCATGCACTTTTAACCATTCCATAAATCTTGTGTTTTGGGCCCCTGGAAGCATGAAAATCACTTTAAACATGCTAATTTTAGCTCTAACACTGATGATCCACCTACAAATGTGAACTGACGTTCAAAAATGAAACATTTGAAAACGGACCATTTTCCACATTTCTGAAGCATGACGTAATGGGGGGGTGTTATCTCTTTTGTCGAAAATCAGCCGTTTTTGCTCGAACATTAAATGCCTCCAAATGGTATTTATTTCACTTCCCGAGCCCCTGGAAGCATGAAAATCACTTTAAACATGCTAATTTTAGCTCTAACACTGATGATCCACCTACAAATGTGAACTGACGTTCAAAAATAAAACATTTGAAAACGGACCATTTTCCACATTTCTGAAGCATGACGTAATGGGGGGGTGTTATCTCTTTTGTCGAAAATCAGCCGTTTTTGCTCTAACATTAAATGCCTCCAAATGGTATTTAATTAACTTCCCGGGGTGAAGAAACCCTTTTTGAGAACTCAGAGTGAGTAAATTGGCCATTTTCATGCACTTTTAACCATTCCATAAATCTTGTGTTTTGGGCCCCTGGAAGCATGAAAATCACTTTAAACATGCTAATTTTAGCTCTAACACTGATGATCCACCTACAAATGTGAACTGACGTTCAAAAATGAAACATTTGAAAACGGACCATTTTCCACATTTCTGAAGCATGACGTAATGGGGGGGTGTTATCTCTTTTGTCGAAAATCAGCCGTTTTTGCTCGAACATTAAATGCCTCCAAATGGTATTTATTTCACTTCCCGAGCCCCTGGAAGCATGAAAATCACTTTAAACATGCTAATTTTAGCTCTAACACTGATGATCCACCTACAAATGTGAACTGACGTTCAAAAATAAAACATTTGAAAACGGACCATTTTCCACATTTCTGAAGCATGACGTAATGGGGGGGTGTTATCTCTTTTGTCGAAAATCAGCCGTTTTTGCTCGAACATTAAATGCCTCCAAATGGTATTTAATTAACTTCCCGAGCCCCTGGAAGCATGAAAATCACTTTAAACATGCTAATTTTAGCTCTAACACTGATGATCCACCTACAAATGTGAACTGACGTTCAAAAATAAAACATTTGAAAACGGGCCATTTTCCACATTTCTGAAGCATGACGTAATGGGGGGGTGTTATCTCTTTTGTCGAAAATCAGCCGTTTTTGCTCGAACATTAAATGCCTCCAAATGGTATTTATTTCACTTCCCGAGCCCCTGGAAGCATGAAAATCACTTTAAACATGCTAATTTTAGCTCTAACACTGATGATCCACCTACAAATGTGAACTGACGTTCAAAAATAAAACATTTGAAAACGGACCATTTTCCACATTTCTAAAGCATAACGTAATGGGGGGGTGTTATCTCTTTTGTCGAAAATCAGCCGTTTTTGCTCGAACATTAAATGCCTCCAAATGGTATTTAATTAACTTCCCGGGGTGAAGAAACCCTTTTTGAGAACTCAGAGTGAGTAAATTGGCCATTTTCATGCACTTTTAACCATTCCATAAATCTTGTGTTTTGGGCCCCTGGAAGCATGAAAATCACTTTAAACATGCTAATTTTAGCTCTAACACTGATGATCCACCTACAAATGTGAACTGACGTTCAAAAATAAAACATTTGAAAACGGACCATTTTCCACATTTCTGAAGCATGACGTAATGGGGGGGTGTTATCTCTTTTGTCGAAAATCAGCCGTTTTTGCTCTAACATTAAATGCCTCCAAATGGTATTTAATTAACTTCCCGGGGTGAAGAAACCCTTTTTGAGAACTCAGAGTGAGTAAATTGGCCATTTTCATGCACTTTTAACCATTCCATAAATCTTGTGTTTTGGGCCCCTGGAAGCATGAAAATCACTTTAAACATGCTAATTTTAGCTCTAACACTGATGATCCACCTACAAATGTGAACTGACGTTCAAAAATGAAACATTTGAAAACGGACCATTTTCCACATTTCTGAAGCATGACGTAATGGGGGGGTGTTATCTCTTTTGTCGAAAATCAGCCGTTTTTGCTCGAACATTAAATGCCTCCAAATGGTATTTATTTCACTTCCCGAGCCCCTGGAAGCATGAAAATCACTTTAAACATGCTAATTTTAGCTCTAACACTGATGATCCACCTACAAATGTGAACTGACGTTCAAAAATAAAACATTTGAAAACGGACCATTTTCCACATTTCTGAAGCATGACGTAATGGGGGGGTGTTATCTCTTTTGTCGAAAATCAGCCGTTTTTGCTCGAACATTAAATGCCTCCAAATGGTATTTAATTAACTTCCCGAGCCCCTGGAAGCATGAAAATCACTTTAAACATGCTAATTTTAGCTCTAACACTGATGATCCACCTACAAATGTGAACTGACGTTCAAAAATCAAACATTTGAAAACGGGCCATTTTCCACATTTCTGAAGCATGACGTAATGGGGGGGTGTTATCTCTTTTGTCGAAAATCAGCCGTTTTTGCTCGAACATTAAATGCCTCCAAATGGTATTTATTTCACTTCCCGAGCCCCTGGAAGCATGAAAATCACTTTAAACATGCTAATTTTAGCTCTAACACTGATGATCCACCTACAAATGTGAACTGACGTTCAAAAATAAAACATTTGAAAACGGACCATTTTCCACATTTCTGAAGCATGGCGTAATGGGGGGGTGTTATCTCTTTTGTCGAAAATCAGCCGTTTTTGCTCTAACATTAAATGCCTCCAAATGGTATTTAATTAACTTCCCGAGCCCCTGGAAGCATGAAAATCACTTTAAACATGCTAATTTTAGCTCTAACACTGATGATCCACCTACAAATGTGAACTGACGTTCAAAAATAAAACATTTGAAAACGGACCATTTTCCACATTTCTGAAGCATGACGTAATGGGGGGGTGTTATCTCTTTTGTCGAAAATCAGCCGTTTTTGCTCGAACATTAAATGCCTCCAAATGGTATTTAATTAACTTCCCGAGCCCCTGGAAGCATGAAAATCACTTTAAACATGCTAATTTTAGCTCTAACACTGATGATCCACCTACAAATGTGAACTGACGTTCAAAAATAAAACATTTGAAAACGGACCATTTTCCACATTTCTGAAGCATGACGTAATGGGGGGGTGTTATCTCTTTTGTCGAAAATCAGCCAATTTTGCTCTAACATTAAATGCCTCCAAATGGTATTTAATTAACTTCCCGGGGTGAAGAAACCCTTTTTGAGAACTCAGAGTGAGTAAATTGGCCATTTTCATGCACTTTTAACCATTCCATAAATCTTGTGTTTTGGGCCCCTGGAAGCATGAAAATCACTTTAAACATGCTAATTTTAGCTCTAACACTGATGATCCACCTACAAATGTGAACTGACGTTCAAAAATGAAACATTTGAAAACGGACCATTTTCCACATTTCTGAAGCATGACGTAATGGGGGGGTGTTATCTCTTTTGTCGAAAATCAGCCGTTTTTGCTCGAACATTAAATGCCTCCAAATGGTATTTATTTCACTTCCCGAGCCCTTGGAAGCATGAAAATCACTTTAAACATGCTAATTTTAGCTCTAACACTGATGATCCACCTACAAATGTGAACTGACGTTCAAAAATAAAACATTTGAAAACGGACCATTTTCCACATTTCTGAAGCATGACGTAATGGGGGGGTGTTATCTCTTTTGTCGAAAATCAGCCGTTTTTGCTCGAACATTAAATGCCTCCAAATGGTATTTATTTCACTTCCCGAGCCCCTGGAAGCATGAAAATCACTTTAAACATGCTAATTTTAGCTCTAACACTGATGATCCACCTACAAATGTGAACTGACGTTCAAAAATAAAACATTTGAAAACGGACCATTTTCCACATTTCTGAAGCATGACGTAATGGGGGGGTGTTAGCTCTTTCGTCGAAAATCAGCCGTTTTTGCTCGAACATTAAAATCCTCCAAATGGTATTTAATTAACTTCCCGGGGTGAAGAAACCCTTTTTGAGAACTCAGAGTGAGTAAATTGGCCATTTTCATGCACTTTTAACCATTCCATAAATCTTGTGTTTTGGGGCCCTGGAAGCATGAAAATCACTTTAAACATGCTAATTTTAGCTCTAACACTGATGATCCACCTACAAATGTGAACTGACGTTCAAAAATAAAACATTTGAAAACGGACCATTTTCCACATTTCTGAAGCATGGCGTAATGGGGGGTGTTATCTCTTTTGTCGAAAATCAGCCGTTTTTGCTCTAACATTAAATGCCTCCAAATGGTATTTAATTAACTTCCCGAGCCCCTGGAAGCATGAAAATCACTTTAAACATGCTAATTTTAGCTCTAACACTGATGATCCACCTACAAATGTGAACTGACGTTCAAAAATAAAACATTTGAAAACGGACCATTTTCCACATTTCTGAAGCATGACGTAATGGGGGGGTGTTATCTCTTTTGTCGAAAATCAGCCGTTTTTGCTCGAACATTAAATGCCTCCAAATGGTATTTAATTAACTTCCCGGGGTGAAGAAACCCTTTTTGAGAACTCAGAGTGAGTAAATTGGCCATTTTCATGCACTTTTAACCATTCCATAAATCTTGTGTTTTGGGCCCCTGGAAGCATGAAAATCACTTTAAACATGCTAATTTTAGCTCTAACACTGATGATCCACCTACAAATGTGAACTGACGTTCAAAAATGAAACATTTGAAAACGGACCATTTTCCACATTTCTGAAGCATGACGTAATGGGGGGGTGTTATCTCTTTTGTCGAAAATCAGCCGTTTTTGCTCAAACATTAAATGCCTCCAAATGGTATTTATTTCACTTCCCGAGCCCCTGGAAGCATGAAAATCACTTTAAACATGCTAATTTTAGCTCTAACACTGATGATCCACCTACAAATGTGAACTGACGTTCAAAAATAAAACATTTGAAAACGGACCATTTTCCACATTTCTGAAGCATGACGTAATGGGGGGGTGTTATCTCTTTTGTCGAAAATCAGCCGTTTTTGCTCGAACATTAAATGCCTCCAAATGGTATTTATTTCACTTCCCGAGCCCCTGGAAGCATGAAAATCACTTTAAACATGCTAATTTTAGCTCTAACACTGATGATCCACCTACAAATGTGAACTGACGTTCAAAAATAAAACATTTGAAAATGGACCATTTTCCACATTTCTGAAGCATGACGTAATGGGGGGGTGTTATCTCTTTTGTCGAAAATCAGCCGTTTTTGCTCGAACATTAAATGCCTCCAAATGGGATTTAATTAACTTCCCGAGCCCCTGGAAGCATGAAAATCACTTTAAACATGCTAATTTTAGCTCTAACACTGATGATCCACCTACAAATGTGAACTGACGTTCAAAAATAAAACATTTGAAAACGGACCATTTTCCACATTTCTGAAGCATGACGTAATGGGGGGGTGTTATCTCTTTTGTCGAAAATCAGCCGTTTTTGCTCGAACATTAAATGCCTCCAAATGGTATTTAATTAACTTCCCGGGGTGAAGAAACCCTTTTTGAGAACTCAGAGTGAGTAAATTGGCCATTTTCATGCACTTTTAACCATTCCATAAATCTTGTGTTTTGGGCCCCTGGAAGCATGAAATTCACTTTAAACATGCTAATTTTAGCTCTAACACTGATGATCCACCTACAAATGTGAACTGACGTTCAAAAATAAAACATTTGAAAACGGACCATTTTCCACATTTCTGAAGCATGACGTAATGGGGGGGTGTTATCTCTTTTGTCGAAAATCAGCCGTTTTTGCTCTAACATTAAATGCCTCCAAATGGTATTTAATTAACTTCCCGGGGTGAAGAAACCCTTTTTGAGAACTCAGAGTGAGTAAATTGGCCATTTTCATGCACTTTTAACCATTCCATAAATCTTGTGTTTTGGGCCCCTGGAAGCATGAAAATCACTTTAAACATGCTAATTTTAGCTCTAACACTGATGATCCACCTACAAATGTGAACTGACGTTCAAAAATAAAACATTTGAAAACGGACCATTTTCCACATTTCTGAAGCATGACGTAATGGGGGGGTGTTATCTCTTTTGTCGAAAATCAGCCGTTTTTGCTCGAACATTAAATGCCTCCAAATGGTATTTAATTAACTTCCCGGGGTGAAGAAACCCTTTTTGAGAACTCAGAGTGAGTAAATTGGCCATTTTCATGCACTTTTAACCATTCCATAAATCTTGTGTTTTGGGCCCCTGGAAGCATGAAAATCACTTTAAACATGCTAATTTTAGCTCTAACACTGATGATCCACCTACAAATGTGAACTGACGTTCAAAAATAAAACATTTGAAAACGGACCATTTTCCACATTTCTGAAGCATGACGTAATGGGGGGGTGTTATCTCTTTTGTCGAAAATCAGCCGTTTTTGCTCTAACATTAAATGCCTCCAAATGGTATTTAATTAACTTCCCGGGGTGAAGAAACCCTTTTTGAGAACTCAGAGTGAGTAAATTGGCCATTTTCATGCACTTTTAACCATTCCATAAATCTTGTGTTTTGGGCCCCTGGAAGCATGAAAATCACTTTAAACATGCTAATTTTAGCTCTAACACTGATGATCCACCTACAAATGTGAACTGACGTTCAAAAATGAAACATTTGAAAACGGACCATTTTCCACATTTCTGAAGCATGACGTAATGGGGGGGTGTTATCTCTTTTGTCGAAAATCAGCCGTTTTTGCTCGAACATTAAATGCCTCCAAATGGTATTTATTTCACTTCCCGAGCCCCTGGAAGCATGAAAATCACTTTAAACATGCTAATTTTAGCTCTAACACTGATGATCCACCTACAAATGTGAACTGACGTTCAAAAATAAAACATTTGAAAACGGACCATTTTCCACATTTCTGAAGCATGACGTAATGGGGGGGTGTTATCTCTTTTGTCGAAAATCAGCCGTTTTTGCTCTAACATTAAATGCCTCCAAATGGTATTTAATTAACTTCCCGGGGTGAAGAAACCCTTTTTGAGAACTCAGAGTGAGTAAATTGGCCATTTTCATGCACTTTTAACCATTCCATAAATCTTGTGTTTTGGGCCCCTGGAAGCATGAAAATCACTTTAAACATGCTAATTTTAGCTCTAACACTGATGATCCACCTACAAATGTGAACTGACGTTCAAAAATGAAACATTTGAAAACGGACCATTTTCCACATTTCTGAAGCATGACGTAATGGGGGGGTGTTATCTCTTTTGTCGAAAATCAGCCGTTTTTGCTCGAACATTAAATGCCTCCAAATGGTATTTATTTCACTTCCCGAGCCCCTGGAAGCATGAAAATCACTTTAAACATGCTAATTTTAGCTCTAACACTGATGATCCACCTACAAATGTGAACTGACGTTCAAAAATAAAACATTTGAAAACGGACCATTTTCCACATTTCTGAAGCATGACGTAATGGGGGGGTGTTATCTCTTTTGTCGAAAATCAGCCGTTTTTGCTCGAACATTAAATGCCTCCAAATGGTATTTAATTAACTTCCCGAGCCCCTGGAAGCATGAAAATCACTTTAAACATGCTAATTTTAGCTCTAACACTGATGATCCACCTACAAATGTGAACTGACGTTCAAAAATAAAACATTTGAAAACGGGCCATTTTCCACATTTCTGAAGCATGACGTAATGGGGGGGTGTTATCTCTTTTGTCGAAAATCAGCCGTTTTTGCTCGAACATTAAATGCCTCCAAATGGTATTTATTTCACTTCCCGAGCCCCTGGAAGCATGAAAATCACTTTAAACATGCTAATTTTAGCTCTAACACTGATGATCCACCTACAAATGTGAACTGACGTTCAAAAATAAAACATTTGAAAACGGACCATTTTCCACATTTCTAAAGCATAACGTAATGGGGGGGTGTTATCTCTTTTGTCGAAAATCAGCCGTTTTTGCTCGAACATTAAATGCCTCCAAATGGTATTTAATTAACTTCCCGGGGTGAAGAAACCCTTTTTGAGAACTCAGAGTGAGTAAATTGGCCATTTTCATGCACTTTTAACCATTCCATAAATCTTGTGTTTTGGGCCCCTGGAAGCATGAAAATCACTTTAAACATGCTAATTTTAGCTCTAACACTGATGATCCACCTACAAATGTGAACTGACGTTCAAAAATAAAACATTTGAAAACGGACCATTTTCCACATTTCTGAAGCATGACGTAATGGGGGGGTGTTATCTCTTTTGTCGAAAATCAGCCGTTTTTGCTCTAACATTAAATGCCTCCAAATGGTATTTAATTAACTTCCCGGGGTGAAGAAACCCTTTTTGAGAACTCAGAGTGAGTAAATTGGCCATTTTCATGCACTTTTAACCATTCCATAAATCTTGTGTTTTGGGCCCCTGGAAGCATGAAAATCACTTTAAACATGCTAATTTTAGCTCTAACACTGATGATCCACCTACAAATGTGAACTGACGTTCAAAAATGAAACATTTGAAAACGGACCATTTTCCACATTTCTGAAGCATGACGTAATGGGGGGGTGTTATCTCTTTTGTCGAAAATCAGCCGTTTTTGCTCGAACATTAAATGCCTCCAAATGGTATTTATTTCACTTCCCGAGCCCCTGGAAGCATGAAAATCACTTTAAACATGCTAATTTTAGCTCTAACACTGATGATCCACCTACAAATGTGAACTGACGTTCAAAAATAAAACATTTGAAAACGGACCATTTTCCACATTTCTGAAGCATGACGTAATGGGGGGGTGTTATCTCTTTTGTCGAAAATCAGCCGTTTTTGCTCGAACATTAAATGCCTCCAAATGGTATTTAATTAACTTCCCGAGCCCCTGGAAGCATGAAAATCACTTTAAACATGCTAATTTTAGCTCTAACACTGATGATCCACCTACAAATGTGAACTGACGTTCAAAAATCAAACATTTGAAAACGGGCCATTTTCCACATTTCTGAAGCATGACGTAATGGGGGGGTGTTATCTCTTTTGTCGAAAATCAGCCGTTTTTGCTCGAACATTAAATGCCTCCAAATGGTATTTATTTCACTTCCCGAGCCCCTGGAAGCATGAAAATCACTTTAAACATGCTAATTTTAGCTCTAACACTGATGATCCACCTACAAATGTGAACTGACGTTCAAAAATAAAACATTTGAAAACGGACCATTTTCCACATTTCTGAAGCATGGCGTAATGGGGGGGTGTTATCTCTTTTGTCGAAAATCAGCCGTTTTTGCTCTAACATTAAATGCCTCCAAATGGTATTTAATTAACTTCCCGAGCCCCTGGAAGCATGAAAATCACTTTAAACATGCTAATTTTAGCTCTAACACTGATGATCCACCTACAAATGTGAACTGACGTTCAAAAATAAAACATTTGAAAACGGACCATTTTCCACATTTCTGAAGCATGACGTAATGGGGGGGTGTTATCTCTTTTGTCGAAAATCAGCCGTTTTTGCTCGAACATTAAATGCCTCCAAATGGTATTTAATTAACTTCCCGAGCCCCTGGAAGCATGAAAATCACTTTAAACATGCTAATTTTAGCTCTAACACTGATGATCCACCTACAAATGTGAACTGACGTTCAAAAATAAAACATTTGAAAACGGACCATTTTCCACATTTCTGAAGCATGACGTAATGGGGGGGTGTTATCTCTTTTGTCGAAAATCAGCCAATTTTGCTCTAACATTAAATGCCTCCAAATGGTATTTAATTAACTTCCCGGGGTGAAGAAACCCTTTTTGAGAACTCAGAGTGAGTAAATTGGCCATTTTCATGCACTTTTAACCATTCCATAAATCTTGTGTTTTGGGCCCCTGGAAGCATGAAAATCACTTTAAACATGCTAATTTTAGCTCTAACACTGATGATCCACCTACAAATGTGAACTGACGTTCAAAAATGAAACATTTGAAAACGGACCATTTTCCACATTTCTGAAGCATGACGTAATGGGGGGGTGTTATCTCTTTTGTCGAAAATCAGCCGTTTTTGCTCGAACATTAAATGCCTCCAAATGGTATTTATTTCACTTCCCGAGCCCTTGGAAGCATGAAAATCACTTTAAACATGCTAATTTTAGCTCTAACACTGATGATCCACCTACAAATGTGAACTGACGTTCAAAAATAAAACATTTGAAAACGGACCATTTTCCACATTTCTGAAGCATGACGTAATGGGGGGGTGTTATCTCTTTTGTCGAAAATCAGCCGTTTTTGCTCGAACATTAAATGCCTCCAAATGGTATTTATTTCACTTCCCGAGCCCCTGGAAGCATGAAAATCACTTTAAACATGCTAATTTTAGCTCTAACACTGATGATCCACCTACAAATGTGAACTGACGTTCAAAAATAAAACATTTGAAAACGGACCATTTTCCACATTTCTGAAGCATGACGTAATGGGGGGGTGTTAGCTCTTTCGTCGAAAATCAGCCGTTTTTGCTCGAACATTAAAATCCTCCAAATGGTATTTAATTAACTTCCCGGGGTGAAGAAACCCTTTTTGAGAACTCAGAGTGAGTAAATTGGCCATTTTCATGCACTTTTAACCATTCCATAAATCTTGTGTTTTGGGGCCCTGGAAGCATGAAAATCACTTTAAACATGCTAATTTTAGCTCTAACACTGATGATCCACCTACAAATGTGAACTGACGTTCAAAAATAAAACATTTGAAAACGGACCATTTTCCACATTTCTGAAGCATGGCGTAATGGGGGGTGTTATCTCTTTTGTCGAAAATCAGCCGTTTTTGCTCTAACATTAAATGCCTCCAAATGGTATTTAATTAACTTCCCGAGCCCCTGGAAGCATGAAAATCACTTTAAACATGCTAATTTTAGCTCTAACACTGATGATCCACCTACAAATGTGAACTGACGTTCAAAAATAAAACATTTGAAAACGGACCATTTTCCACATTTCTGAAGCATGACGTAATGGGGGGGTGTTATCTCTTTTGTCGAAAATCAGCCGTTTTTGCTCGAACATTAAATGCCTCCAAATGGTATTTAATTAACTTCCCGGGGTGAAGAAACCCTTTTTGAGAACTCAGAGTGAGTAAATTGGCCATTTTCATGCACTTTTAACCATTCCATAAATCTTGTGTTTTGGGCCCCTGGAAGCATGAAAATCACTTTAAACATGCTAATTTTAGCTCTAACACTGATGATCCACCTACAAATGTGAACTGACGTTCAAAAATGAAACATTTGAAAACGGACCATTTTCCACATTTCTGAAGCATGACGTAATGGGGGGGTGTTATCTCTTTTGTCGAAAATCAGCCGTTTTTGCTCAAACATTAAATGCCTCCAAATGGTATTTATTTCACTTCCCGAGCCCCTGGAAGCATGAAAATCACTTTAAACATGCTAATTTTAGCTCTAACACTGATGATCCACCTACAAATGTGAACTGACGTTCAAAAATAAAACATTTGAAAACGGACCATTTTCCACATTTCTGAAGCATGACGTAATGGGGGGGTGTTATCTCTTTTGTCGAAAATCAGCCGTTTTTGCTCGAACATTAAATGCCTCCAAATGGTATTTATTTCACTTCCCGAGCCCCTGGAAGCATGAAAATCACTTTAAACATGCTAATTTTAGCTCTAACACTGATGATCCACCTACAAATGTGAACTGACGTTCAAAAATAAAACATTTGAAAATGGACCATTTTCCACATTTCTGAAGCATGACGTAATGGGGGGGTGTTATCTCTTTTGTCGAAAATCAGCCGTTTTTGCTCGAACATTAAATGCCTCCAAATGGGATTTAATTAACTTCCCGAGCCCCTGGAAGCATGAAAATCACTTTAAACATGCTAATTTTAGCTCTAACACTGATGATCCACCTACAAATGTGAACTGACGTTCAAAAATAAAACATTTGAAAACGGACCATTTTCCACATTTCTGAAGCATGACGTAATGGGGGGGTGTTATCTCTTTTGTCGAAAATCAGCCGTTTTTGCTCGAACATTAAATGCCTCCAAATGGTATTTAATTAACTTCCCGGGGTGAAGAAACCCTTTTTGAGAACTCAGAGTGAGTAAATTGGCCATTTTCATGCACTTTTAACCATTCCATAAATCTTGTGTTTTGGGCCCCTGGAAGCATGAAATTCACTTTAAACATGCTAATTTTAGCTCTAACACTGATGATCCACCTACAAATGTGAACTGACGTTCAAAAATAAAACATTTGAAAACGGACCATTTTCCACATTTCTGAAGCATGACGTAATGGGGGGGTGTTATCTCTTTTGTCGAAAATCAGCCGTTTTTGCTCTAACATTAAATGCCTCCAAATGGTATTTAATTAACTTCCCGGGGTGAAGAAACCCTTTTTGAGAACTCAGAGTGAGTAAATTGGCCATTTTCATGCACTTTTAACCATTCCATAAATCTTGTGTTTTGGGCCCCTGGAAGCATGAAAATCACTTTAAACATGCTAATTTTAGCTCTAACACTGATGATCCACCTACAAATGTGAACTGACGTTCAAAAATAAAACATTTGAAAACGGACCATTTTCCACATTTCTGAAGCATGACGTAATGGGGGGGTGTTATCTCTTTTGTCGAAAATCAGCCGTTTTTGCTCGAACATTAAATGCCTCCAAATGGTATTTAATTAACTTCCCGGGGTGAAGAAACCCTTTTTGAGAACTCAGAGTGAGTAAATTGGCCATTTTCATGCACTTTTAACCATTCCATAAATCTTGTGTTTTGGGCCCCTGGAAGCATGAAAATCACTTTAAACATGCTAATTTTAGCTCTAACACTGATGATCCACCTACAAATGTGAACTGACGTTCAAAAATAAAACATTTGAAAACGGACCATTTTCCACATTTCTGAAGCATGACGTAATGGGGGGGTGTTATCTCTTTTGTCGAAAATCAGCCGTTTTTGCTCTAACATTAAATGCCTCCAAATGGTATTTAATTAACTTCCCGGGGTGAAGAAACCCTTTTTGAGAACTCAGAGTGAGTAAATTGGCCATTTTCATGCACTTTTAACCATTCCATAAATCTTGTGTTTTGGGCCCCTGGAAGCATGAAAATCACTTTAAACATGCTAATTTTAGCTCTAACACTGATGATCCACCTACAAATGTGAACTGACGTTCAAAAATGAAACATTTGAAAACGGACCATTTTCCACATTTCTGAAGCATGACGTAATGGGGGGGTGTTATCTCTTTTGTCGAAAATCAGCCGTTTTTGCTCGAACATTAAATGCCTCCAAATGGTATTTATTTCACTTCCCGAGCCCCTGGAAGCATGAAAATCACTTTAAACATGCTAATTTTAGCTCTAACACTGATGATCCACCTACAAATGTGAACTGACGTTCAAAAATAAAACATTTGAAAACGGACCATTTTCCACATTTCTGAAGCATGACGTAATGGGGGGGTGTTATCTCTTTTGTCGAAAATCAGCCGTTTTTGCTCTAACATTAAATGCCTCCAAATGGTATTTAATTAACTTCCCGGGGTGAAGAAACCCTTTTTGAGAACTCAGAGTGAGTAAATTGGCCATTTTCATGCACTTTTAACCATTCCATAAATCTTGTGTTTTGGGCCCCTGGAAGCATGAAAATCACTTTAAACATGCTAATTTTAGCTCTAACACTGATGATCCACCTACAAATGTGAACTGACGTTCAAAAATGAAACATTTGAAAACGGACCATTTTCCACATTTCTGAAGCATGACGTAATGGGGGGGTGTTATCTCTTTTGTCGAAAATCAGCCGTTTTTGCTCGAACATTAAATGCCTCCAAATGGTATTTATTTCACTTCCCGAGCCCCTGGAAGCATGAAAATCACTTTAAACATGCTAATTTTAGCTCTAACACTGATGATCCACCTACAAATGTGAACTGACGTTCAAAAATAAAACATTTGAAAACGGACCATTTTCCACATTTCTGAAGCATGACGTAATGGGGGGGTGTTATCTCTTTTGTCGAAAATCAGCCGTTTTTGCTCGAACATTAAATGCCTCCAAATGGTATTTAATTAACTTCCCGAGCCCCTGGAAGCATGAAAATCACTTTAAACATGCTAATTTTAGCTCTAACACTGATGATCCACCTACAAATGTGAACTGACGTTCAAAAATAAAACATTTGAAAACGGGCCATTTTCCACATTTCTGAAGCATGACGTAATGGGGGGGGTGTTATCTCTTTTGTCGAAAATCAGCCGTTTTTGCTCGAACATTAAATGCCTCCAAATGGTATTTATTTCACTTCCCGAGCCCCTGGAAGCATGAAAATCACTTTAAACATGCTAATTTTAGCTCTAACACTGATGATCCACCTACAAATGTGAACTGACGTTCAAAAATAAAACATTTGAAAACGGACCATTTTCCACATTTCTAAAGCATAACGTAATGGGGGGGTGTTAGCTCTTTCGTCGAAAATCAGCCGTTTTTGCTCGAACATTAAAATCCTCCAAATGGAATTTAATTAACTTCCCGGGGTGAAGAAACCCTTTTTGAGAACTCAGAGTGAGTAAATTGGCCATTTTCATGCACTTTTAACCATTCCATAAATCTTGTGTTTTGGGCCCCTGGAAGCATGAAAATCACTTTAAACATGCTAATTTTAGCTCTAACACTGATGATCCACCTACAAATGTGAACTGACGTTCAAAAATAAAACATTTGAAAACGGACCATTTTCCACATTTCTGAAGCATGGCGTAATGGGGGGGTGTTATCTCTTTTGTCGAAAATCAGCCGTTTTTGCTCTAACATTAAATGCCTCCAAATGGTATTTAATTAACTTCCCGAGCCCCTGGAAGCATGAAAATCACTTTAAACATGCTAATTTTAGCTCTAACACTGATGATCCACCTACAAATGTGAACTGACGTTCAAAAATAAAACATTTGAAAACGGACCATTTTCCACATTTCTGAAGCATGACGTAATGGGGGGGTGTTATCTCTTTTGTCGAAAATCAGCCGTTTTTGCTCGAACATTAAATGCCTCCAAATGGTATTTAATTAACTTCCCAAGCCCCTGGAAGCATGAAAATCACTTTAAACATGCTAATTTTAGCTCTAACACTGATGATCCACCTACAAATGTGAACTGACGTTCAAAAATAAAACATTTGAAAACGGACCATTTTCCACATTTCTGAAGCATGACGTAATGGGGGGGGTGTTATCTCTTTTGTCGAAAATCAGCCGTTTTTGCTCGAACATTAAATGCCTCCAAATGGTATTTAATTAACTTCCCGGGGTGAAGAAACCCTTTTTGAGAACTCAGAGTGAGTAAATTGGCCATTTTCATGCACTTTTAACCATTCCATAAATCTTGTGTTTTGGGCCCCTGGAAGCATGAAAATCACTTTAAACATGCTAATTTTAGCTCTAACACTGATGATCCACCTACAAATGTGAACTGACGTTCAAAAATAAAACATTTGAAAACGGACCATTTTCCACATTTCTGAAGCATGACGTAATGGGGGGGTGTTATCTCTTTTGTCGAAAATCAGCCGTTTTTGCTCTAACATTAAATGCCTCCAAATGGTATTTAATTAACTTCCCGGGGTGAAGAAACCCTTTTTGAGAACTCAGAGTGAGTAAATTGGCCATTTTCATGCACTTTTAACCATTCCATAAATCTTGTGTTTTGGGCCCCTGGAAGCATGAAAATCACTTTAAACATGCTAATTTTAGCTCTAACACTGATGATCCACCTACAAATGTGAACTGACGTTCAAAAATGAAACATTTGAAAACGGACCATTTTCCACATTTCTGAAGCATGACGTAATGGGGGGGGTGTTATCTCTTTTGTCGAAAATCAGCCGTTTTTGCTCTAACATTAAATGCCTCCAAATGGTATTTAATTAACTTCCCGGGGTGAAGAAACCCTTTTTGAGAACTCAGAGTGAGTAAATTGGCCATTTTCATGCACTTTTAACCATTCCATAAATCTTGTGTTTTGGGCCCCTGGAAGCATGAAAATCACTTTAAACATGCTAATTTTAGCTCTAACACTGATGATCCACCTACAAATGTGAACTGACGTTCAAAAATAAACATTTGAAAACGGACCATTTTCCACATTTCTGAAGCATGACGTAATGGGGGGGTGTTATCTCTTTTGTCGAAAATCAGCCGTTTTTGCTCGAACATTAAATGCCTCCAAATGGTATTTAATTCAACTTCCCGGGGTGAAGAAACCCTTTTGAGACTCAGAGTGAGTAAATTGGCCATTTTCATGCACTTTTAACCATTCCATAAGATCTTGTGCTTTGGGCCCCTGGAAGCATGAAATCACTTTAAACATGCTAATTTTAGCTCTAACACTGATGATCCACCTACAAATGTGAACTGACGTTCAAAAATAAAACATTTGAAAACGGACCATTTTCCACATTTCTGAAGCATGACGTAATGGGGGGGTGTTATCTCTTTTGTCGAAAATCAGCCGTTTTTGCTCTAACATTAAATGCCTCCAAATGGTATTTAATTACCTTCCCGGGGTGAAGAAACCCTTTTTGAGAACTCAGAGTGAGTAAATTGGCCATTTTCATGCACTTTTAACCATTCCATAAATCTTGTGTTTTGGGCCCCTGGAAGCATGAAAATCACTTTAAACATGCTAATTTTAGCTCTAACACTGATGATCCACCTACAAATGTGAACTGACGTTCAAAAATGAAACATTTGAAAACGGACCATTTTCCACATTTCTGAAGCATGACGTAATGGGGGGGTGTTATCTCTTTTGTCGAAAATCAGCCGTTTTTGCTCGAACATTAAATGCCTCCAAATGGTATTTATTTCACTTCCCGAGCCCCTGGAAGCATGAAAATCACTTTAAACATGCTAATTTTAGCTCTAACACTGATGATCCACCTACAAATGTGAACTGACGTTCAAAAATAAAACATTTGAAAACGGACCATTTTCCCACATTTCTGAAGCATGACGTAATGGGGGGGTGTTATCTCTTTTGTCGAAAATCAGCCGTTTTTGCTCTAACATTAAATGCCTCCAAATGGTATTTAATTAACTTCCCGGGGTGAAGAAACCCTTTTTGAGAACTCAGAGTGAGTAATTGGCCATTTTCATGCACTTTTAACCATTCCATAAATCTTGTGTTTTGGGCCCCTGGAAGCATGAAAATCACTTTAAACATGCTAATTTTAGCTCTAACACTGATGATCCACCTACAAATGTGAACTGACGTTCAAAAATGAAACATTTGAAAACGGACCATTTTCCACATTTCTGAAGCATGACGTAATGGGGGGGTGTTATCTCTTTTGTCGAAATCAGCCGTTTTTGCTCGAACATTAAATGCCTCCAAATGGTATTTATTTCACTTCCCGAGCCCTGGAAGCATGAAAATCACTTTAAACATGCTAATTTTAGCTCTAACACTGATGATCCACCTACAAATGTGAACTGACGTTCAAAAATAAAACATTTGAAAACGGACCATTTTCCACATTTCTGAAGCATGACGTAATGGGGGGGGTGTTATCTCTTTTGTCGAAAATCAGCCGTTTTTGCTCGAACATTAAATGCCTCCAAATGGTATTTAATTAACTTCCCGAGCCCCTGGAAGCATGAAAATCACTTTAAACATGCTAATTTTAGCTCTAACACTGATGATCCACCTACAAATGTGAACTGACGTTCAAAATAAAACATTTGAAAACGGGCCATTTTCCACATTTCTGAAGCATGACGTAATGGGGGGGTGTTATCTCTTTTGTCGAAAATCAGCCGTTTTTGCTCGAACATTAAATGCTCCAAATGGTATTTATTTCACTTCCCGAGCCCCTGGAAGCATGAAAATCACTTTAAACATGCTAATTTTAGCTCTAACACTGATGATCCACCTACAAATGTGAACTGACGTTCAAAAATAAAACATTTGAAAACGGACCATTTTCCACATTTCTGAAGCATGACGTAATGGGGGGGTGTTATCTCTTTTGTCGAAAATCAGCCGTTTTTGCTCTAACATTAAATGCCTCCAAATGGTATTTAATTAACTTCCCGGGGTGAAGAAACCCTTTTTGAGAACTCAGAGTGAGTAAATTGGCCATTTTCATGCACTTTTAACCATTCCATAAATCTTGTGTTTTGGGCCCCTGGAAGCATGAAAATCACTTTAAACATGCTAATTTTAGCTCTAACACTGATGATCCACCTACAAATGTGAACTGACGTTCAAAAATGAAAACATTTGAAAACGGACCATTTTCCACATTTCTGAAGCATGACGTAATGGGGGGGTGTTATCTCTTTTGTCGAAAATCAGCCGTTTTTGCTCGAACATTAAATGCCTCCAAATGGTATTTATTTCACTTCCCGAGCCCCTGGAAGCATGAAAATCACTTTAAACATGCTAATTTTAGCTCTAACACTGATGATCCACCTACAAATGTGAACTGACGTTCAAAAATAAAACATTTGAAAACGGACCATTTTCCACATTTCTGAAGCATGACGTAATGGGGGGGTGTTATCTCTTTTGTCGAAAATCAGCCGTTTTTGCTCGAACATTAAATGCCTCCAAATGGTATTTAATTAACTTCCCGAGCCCCTGGAAGCATGAAAATCACTTTAAACATGCTAATTTTAGCTCTAACACTGATGATCCACCTACAAATGTGAACTGACGTTCAAAAATAAAACATTTGAAAACGGGCCATTTTCCACATTTCTGAAGCATGACGTAATGGGGGGGTGTTATCTCTTTTGTCGAAAATCAGCCGTTTTTGCTCGAACATTAAATGCCTCCAAATGGTATTTATTTCACTTCCCGAGCCCCTGGAAGCATGAAAATCACTTTAAACATGCTAATTTTAGCTCTAACACTGATGATCCACCTACAAATGTGAACTGACGTTCAAAAATAAAACATTTGAAAACGGACCATTTTCCACATTTCTAAAGCATAACGTAATGGGGGGGTGTTATCTCTTTTGTCGAAAATCAGCCGTTTTTGCTCGAACATTAAATGCCTCCAAATGGTATTTAATTAACTTCCCGGGGTGAAGAAACCCTTTTTGAGAACTCAGAGTGAGTAAATTGGCCATTTTCATGCACTTTTAACCATTCCATAAATCTTGTGTTTTGGGCCCCTGGAAGCATGAAAATCACTTTAAACATGCTAATTTTAGCTCTAACACTGATGATCCACCTACAAATGTGAACTGACGTTCAAAAATAAAACATTTGAAAACGGACCATTTTCCACATTTCTGAAGCATGACGTAATGGGGGGGTGTTATCTCTTTTGTCGAAAATCAGCCGTTTTTGCTCTAACATTAAATGCCTCCAAATGGTATTTAATTAACTTCCCGGGGTGAAGAAACCCTTTTTGAGAACTCAGAGTGAGTAAATTGGCCATTTTCATGCACTTTTAACCATTCCATAAATCTTGTGTTTTGGGCCCCTGGAAGCATGAAAATCACTTTAAACATGCTAATTTTAGCTCTAACACTGATGATCCACCTACAAATGTGAACTGACGTTCAAAAATGAAACATTTGAAAACGGACCATTTTCCACATTTCTGAAGCATGACGTAATGGGGGGGTGTTATCTCTTTTGTCGAAAATCAGCCGTTTTTGCTCGAACATTAAATGCCTCCAAATGGTATTTATTTCACTTCCCGAGCCCCTGGAAGCATGAAAATCACTTTAAACATGCTAATTTTAGCTCTAACACTGATGATCCACCTACAAATGTGAACTGACGTTCAAAAATAAAACATTTGAAAACGGACCATTTTCCACATTTCTGAAGCATGACGTAATGGGGGGGTGTTATCTCTTTTGTCGAAAATCAGCCGTTTTTGCTCGAACATTAAATGCCTCCAAATGGTATTTAATTAACTTCCCGAGCCCCTGGAAGCATGAAAATCACTTTAAACATGCTAATTTTAGCTCTAACACTGATGATCCACCTACAAATGTGAACTGACGTTCAAAAATCAAACATTTGAAAACGGGCCATTTTCCACATTTCTGAAGCATGACGTAATGGGGGGGTGTTATCTCTTTTGTCGAAAATCAGCCGTTTTTGCTCGAACATTAAATGCCTCCAAATGGTATTTATTTCACTTCCCGAGCCCCTGGAAGCATGAAAATCACTTTAAACATGCTAATTTTAGCTCTAACACTGATGATCCACCTACAAATGTGAACTGACGTTCAAAAATAAAACATTTGAAAACGGACCATTTTCCACATTTCTGAAGCATGGCGTAATGGGGGGGTGTTATCTCTTTTGTCGAAAATCAGCCGTTTTTGCTCTAACATTAAATGCCTCCAAATGGTATTTAATTAACTTCCCGAGCCCCTGGAAGCATGAAAATCACTTTAAACATGCTAATTTTAGCTCTAACACTGATGATCCACCTACAAATGTGAACTGACGTTCAAAAATAAAACATTTGAAAACGGACCATTTTCCACATTTCTGAAGCATGACGTAATGGGGGGGTGTTATCTCTTTTGTCGAAAATCAGCCGTTTTTGCTCGAACATTAAATGCCTCCAAATGGTATTTAATTAACTTCCCGAGCCCCTGGAAGCATGAAAATCACTTTAAACATGCTAATTTTAGCTCTAACACTGATGATCCACCTACAAATGTGAACTGACGTTCAAAAATAAAACATTTGAAAACGGACCATTTTCCACATTTCTGAAGCATGACGTAATGGGGGGGTGTTATCTCTTTTGTCGAAAATCAGCCAATTTTGCTCTAACATTAAATGCCTCCAAATGGTATTTAATTAACTTCCCGGGGTGAAGAAACCCTTTTTGAGAACTCAGAGTGAGTAAATTGGCCATTTTCATGCACTTTTAACCATTCCATAAATCTTGTGTTTTGGGCCCCTGGAAGCATGAAAATCACTTTAAACATGCTAATTTTAGCTCTAACACTGATGATCCACCTACAAATGTGAACTGACGTTCAAAAATGAAACATTTGAAAACGGACCATTTTCCACATTTCTGAAGCATGACGTAATGGGGGGGTGTTATCTCTTTTGTCGAAAATCAGCCGTTTTTGCTCGAACATTAAATGCCTCCAAATGGTATTTATTTCACTTCCCGAGCCCTTGGAAGCATGAAAATCACTTTAAACATGCTAATTTTAGCTCTAACACTGATGATCCACCTACAAATGTGAACTGACGTTCAAAAATAAAACATTTGAAAACGGACCATTTTCCACATTTCTGAAGCATGACGTAATGGGGGGGTGTTATCTCTTTTGTCGAAAATCAGCCGTTTTTGCTCGAACATTAAATGCCTCCAAATGGTATTTATTTCACTTCCCGAGCCCCTGGAAGCATGAAAATCACTTTAAACATGCTAATTTTAGCTCTAACACTGATGATCCACCTACAAATGTGAACTGACGTTCAAAAATAAAACATTTGAAAACGGACCATTTTCCACATTTCTGAAGCATGACGTAATGGGGGGGTGTTAGCTCTTTCGTCGAAAATCAGCCGTTTTTGCTCGAACATTAAAATCCTCCAAATGGTATTTAATTAACTTCCCGGGGTGAAGAAACCCTTTTTGAGAACTCAGAGTGAGTAAATTGGCCATTTTCATGCACTTTTAACCATTCCATAAATCTTGTGTTTTGGGGCCCTGGAAGCATGAAAATCACTTTAAACATGCTAATTTTAGCTCTAACACTGATGATCCACCTACAAATGTGAACTGACGTTCAAAAATAAAACATTTGAAAACGGACCATTTTCCACATTTCTGAAGCATGGCGTAATGGGGGGTGTTATCTCTTTTGTCGAAAATCAGCCGTTTTTGCTCTAACATTAAATGCCTCCAAATGGTATTTAATTAACTTCCCGAGCCCCTGGAAGCATGAAAATCACTTTAAACATGCTAATTTTAGCTCTAACACTGATGATCCACCTACAAATGTGAACTGACGTTCAAAAATAAAACATTTGAAAACGGACCATTTTCCACATTTCTGAAGCATGACGTAATGGGGGGGTGTTATCTCTTTTGTCGAAAATCAGCCGTTTTTGCTCGAACATTAAATGCCTCCAAATGGTATTTAATTAACTTCCCGGGGTGAAGAAACCCTTTTTGAGAACTCAGAGTGAGTAAATTGGCCATTTTCATGCACTTTTAACCATTCCATAAATCTTGTGTTTTGGGCCCCTGGAAGCATGAAAATCACTTTAAACATGCTAATTTTAGCTCTAACACTGATGATCCACCTACAAATGTGAACTGACGTTCAAAAATGAAACATTTGAAAACGGACCATTTTCCACATTTCTGAAGCATGACGTAATGGGGGGGTGTTATCTCTTTTGTCGAAAATCAGCCGTTTTTGCTCAAACATTAAATGCCTCCAAATGGTATTTATTTCACTTCCCGAGCCCCTGGAAGCATGAAAATCACTTTAAACATGCTAATTTTAGCTCTAACACTGATGATCCACCTACAAATGTGAACTGACGTTCAAAAATAAAACATTTGAAAACGGACCATTTTCCACATTTCTGAAGCATGACGTAATGGGGGGGTGTTATCTCTTTTGTCGAAAATCAGCCGTTTTTGCTCGAACATTAAATGCCTCCAAATGGTATTTATTTCACTTCCCGAGCCCCTGGAAGCATGAAAATCACTTTAAACATGCTAATTTTAGCTCTAACACTGATGATCCACCTACAAATGTGAACTGACGTTCAAAAATAAAACATTTGAAAATGGACCATTTTCCACATTTCTGAAGCATGACGTAATGGGGGGGTGTTATCTCTTTTGTCGAAAATCAGCCGTTTTTGCTCGAACATTAAATGCCTCCAAATGGGATTTAATTAACTTCCCGAGGCCCCCTGGAAGCATGAAAATCACTTTAAACATGCTAATTTTAGCTCTAACACTGATGATCCACCTACAAATGTGAACTGACGTTCAAAAATAAAACATTTGAAAACGGACCATTTTCCACATTTCTGAAGCATGACGTAATGGGGGGGTGTTATCTCTTTTGTCGAAAATCAGCCGTTTTTGCTCGAACATTAAATGCCTCCAAATGGTATTTAATTAACTTC